>NC_135536.1:189560023-189820023 GCF_045843805.1 Urocitellus parryii | reverse complement strand
TTGAACTGGGGATTGAAGCCAGGGGTGCTTTACCACTGAGCTACATCCCCACTCCTTTTCCCTTTTTAAATTTTGAGACAAGATCTCACCAAGTTGCCCAGGCTGGCCTGGAGCTTGTGATCCTCCTGCCTTAGCCTCCCGAGTCACTGGGACCACAGGTGGGCACTAAGGATTGAGGTCTGGAGATTCCCTTGTGGAAATCAACAGGGTGTGCGCTGTTCAATTGGGGAATTGCTTTCAGAATACCTTCCGTGTGACGTTGCTCTTCTGAGTGGGAGATCGGATGCCTTGCATGTGCTTCTCAGAGCTGCCACGTAAGAGCTGTGGGGCTTTGGGCACATTTCTCGACCCCTCTCTGCACTAGTTTCCTAATCTGTAAAATGGGGATTATAATGGCTGGTCTCTCCCGACCCGTGGACTTGACTGAGAAGGGTCCGCATAAAATGCGTTGCACTGTCTGTGGCGAACAAGTGCTCAAAAAAAGGTCATCTAGCAGGGTTAATTGATTATTATTTTAAAATATTTATTATCATGAGCCCAAGAGCAATCTTCCATTCTCTTTAAGTCTTTAAGTTTAATCCCGCAGGAAACCACCCTGAGCATGCTAATTGACTGCTCTGGGTTGTCCCTGGGCCCTCTTTGGAGATGCAGTAATTTTTCTTCAGCTCCGAGATGAACGTGACTTTAGTTTCAGACTGTAAATCAGAGTTTGTCACCAGGAAGAAGTTCGGTGGCAGAAAATTGATTGACATCTTTAATTTGCTAAAATTGCTAGGAGTAGAGTTTGGGGAAGAACAAAAAGCCAGGGTTGAGCTTTCCCCGTTTCTCTTCACCTTTTGGCCACGCTTTCCCTTCTCCGGGTGCATCAAAGCAAGGCCTGGTTGGAGCCTGGAAGCTGGGGAGTCAGTGAGGGATCCCCCCCCCCCCTCGACCTCCCCTCCCTTGCTCCCTCTCTCTCAACTCCACTGTACACTGTTATCACAGAGAGGGTGATTTTCCCCAAACTCTGCGGAGCTCCCTGGATTAGCAAAGGCCACTTGAGGGAGTGTCCAGGTTCCTCCATGTCACAGACACTTCTTGTCGCCCAGCCACGTACTGCACTGCCTCAGCTGCGTGTAGCAAGTGCCAGACCGCAGGCCGACTAGTAGGATTTTACTTTTTCCACATGTTAAGGAGTTGAGGTTTATGGGGCTGTTGGGACAAGGAACTCATCAAGATGTCCTCCCTTGCATATGACTCTCTGATACTCTGCTCTGTGATGACTGTGGCCTTGCAAGGCTTGGGGATGCGTTTTATATGCAAAAAAAAAAAAAAAAAAAAAGGTAAAAAAGAAAGGTAAAAAATATGTGCATGCTAGAATTTTCCTTTTTATTGAAGAAAAAAAAGTTGTGCAAGCGAGTTGGAGAATAAAATTGTTTTTATTTATTTATCTGGTTTTGGTACTGGGGGTTGAACTCAGTGTCACTTTACCATGGAGCTACATCCCCAGCACTTTTTATGTTTTATTTCGAAACCCGATCTTGTCAAGTTGCTCAAGTTCTCACTAAGTTGTTGAGGCTGGCTTTGAACTTGCCATCCTCCTGCCTCAGCCTCCACATCACCGGATTATAGGTGTGTGCCACTGTGCCTGGCTTAGTTTTTGTTTTAAAGTTGAAATCCTGCGCAAACATGAATAATTTCAGAGTTCTGGGAATAAAAAGAGGACAAAGGATATTTTTATGAGTAACTAGCAGTGACTACCAGTTACTACATGACTATCGCTATGGTCTCAATGTTTGTGCTTCCCCCAAATTCATATGTTGAAACTCAATCCCCGAAGTGATGGTATTAGGAGATGGGGAATTTTGAGGGCAGGAGGTTAGGTCTTGAGGGCAGAGCCTTCAGGAATGGGATTAGTGATCTAATAAGAGTGACCCAGAACTGGATGTGGTGTGTCTTTTGTTGTAATCCCAGTGACTCAGGAGGCTGAGGTATGAGGATTGCAAATTAGAGGCTAGCCTGGGAAACTTAGAGAGATCCTTTCTCAAAAAAAAAAAAAAAAAATCATCTGGGATGTGGCTCAATGGTAGAACACCCTTGGGTTCAATCCCCAGTACTAAAATAAATAAATAAATAAATAAAAATAAGGTGGATCTAAAGGTCTGCTTTATCTCTCCCACCATGTGAGGACACAGAAGGTGCCAGCCATGAACTAGGAGAAGGAACTTCCCAGACATCCCGTGGTCTGTATTGTGATCCTCCTGCCTTAGCTTCCCGAGTCACTGGGATCTCAGTGACCGATCACTGATCAGTCGACCAGTATAAATACTGAAGGCTCAATGTAAATGGTTTTTATGAATGAGCCTTTAAATTATAGAAATAACCACATCTCTGACTCCATCTGCTGCCTTCTCCTGGTTGGCTTCTGATCTTCTGCTAGGCCAGAGGCATTTCTGCCTCAGGGCCATGGTACCTGTTGCTTCTTTTGCAACTATCACTTTATTCCTTCTCTACTTGAATAGCACCTCATTGGAGAGCCCTCCCTGACCACCTGATCTAAAGCAGCTTGCTGACCACCTCCACGCCTCTCCACCTCGTCACCCTGCTTCGCCAACTTATTACCAATGGACCAAGCATCTGCTCACGAGATCTCTGCCTGCTGAGTGTTTCCTTATCTAGCAGGTATGATTCTCGAGAGCAAGGGCTTAGGTGGTGTTACCTGCTGCCTTGAGCCTGACTCCCGTCAGTCACTCCAGGTATGTTTGATGCAGGGGGGGATTGTTTAAAGCTCCCCTCCTAGGATTTCCATTTTGCCAGGGGCTGTACCCTGCAGTGATTAGGAGTGCTAGCTGGGATTCACACTGACTTTGAACTCTGGTTCTGCTAGCTGTGGACCCTTAGTCAAGTTACCAGACTTCCTGTGGCTCAGTTTCTTCTGATCTATTAAAAAAAAAATCTATAAAATCATTTTAAAAAACTTTATCTCTTAGCCAGGTGCAGTGGGTGCACTACAATAATCGCAGCGACTCAGGGGGCTGATTCAGGAGGACCATAAGGTCTTTGAGGTCAGCCTCAGAAATTTAATGAGGCCCTAAGCAAATGCAAAACACCCTGTCTCAAAGTAAAAAGTAAAAAGGGCTGGGGATTGGCTCAGTGGTTAAGCATCCCTGAGTTCAATCCCTGGCACCAAAACAAAGCAAACCAAGCGAAACAAAACGTGTCCCCACACTTGTTGGGGACCTAGAGGATGAGTGGGCAACATGAGGAAGCACTCAGAGGGCGGCAGGGAATACTGTGACGGGCATGGGTCGTGGCCAGGTGCCCGGGGCCAGTACCTTTCCTGTTACTCACATTCCCAAGTGCGTGCTTTGGCATTAGACCGGCAGGATTTCAGCAGGGAAAAAGGCGGGAGAATTGTGGAAAAGGTAAAGCCAAACACCTCCACCCTGCGATCTGCCCAGGTCAGCGCTGAGATCCTGGAGCACCGCAGACAGACGTCATGGAGGCCGATGTCTGCCGAGCACGGGACCAGGAGCCATTTGCCACCGCAGATCCTCCGACAGCCCTTTGAAGGAAAGCGTCATTTCCTCCTGGTCCCCTGCTCGGTCGACCAGTATAAATACTGCTGATAACGACAGAGTGAAAAAAACCCACGGATGAAGCTATTTTTAGCTTCCCCCAAGCCTTACATTTCACATTTTAAGTTTGTTTTCAAAGTCCTCTTCCAAACCAAATAAACCCGGGCTCATAAATGAAAAGACCAAATTATTACTTTCTGATTCTCCAGGGGCACGGCAGCAAGGCCAGCTTCCCTGGGTGCAGGATCCTTCAGTGACTGTGTCCTCAAAGAGGACCCTGGCAGCCAGGCTGCCACTTGCCAGACTCCTGCCCGAAGCAGCCTCCGCCTGACTGGTTCCAGGCTTGCTCTGCCCTGGGAAGCACCCATGACATGTCACCTTTCAGGATTTTCTGTTTGGATCCCATAAACTCTTTCTGTATGTGTTCCCCGTCCCCTTCCAGGACATTAGTACCATACCTGATGAAAGGTTCATTCATTCATTCAATTGGGTACCTACTATATACCAAAGCCCTGCCTGAGAGCAGTTTATTTCTAATAGGGAAACAAATAAAATACTAACAAGTAAAAAAAAAATGAACTAATTTAAAAATCAGTGCAGAATTGGCTATCGGTTGTGCTATTATAATTAAATTAATAAAGTAATTGTAAATATTGCTAAGGATGATAGGCTGGGTGGTTATCCTTCGTGCTTTATGTATTAACTCATTTTATCCTCTATTTTATAAACGGGGAACTAAGAGACCAAAAGATTAAGCATACATTAGAAATCCTGTAGTCATTCGGGCGCCAGGGGTGTTTGAAGATCAAGTTCATCCTGGAACCAAGTGACCCTACTCCATGGTTTTCACAAACGCCTATAAACAGCAGGTGAGACGACATTGAGAACTGACAGGTGTCACAGGGACGGAAACTGGGTGACATGTGGAAGGACAGGAGGGGCCAGAAATCCAGGAACACCCTTTAGTAGAGCTGGTAAGTGGAAGCAGGGGACAGTGGGACATCTATGAGACAGAAGAGAACAGGCTGTGACCAGGGCAGATTGGCCCCTGGGAGGCAGGTAAGAAAAGTCAGAGGACAGGTCCTGGGGGGCTTTTGATTCAGGCTCCACTTAGAAGAGCAAGCTCCTGGATGGATCGCCTTGCTCAGGGTTTTTGGGGCCTTTGGTGCTGGCACCTGCCCCAGCTGAAGGAGAGACACCTCCTGTCTGTCACTCCTTGCGACTGAAAACCTTTAAGCAGTTTCATGATGGGTCTGTCCATGATGAGGGGTGGCCTGACCTGGATGACAACCCTGAGCCCCATGACCTGTGTCAGTGACCAACTCTCCGCTTCCGGAGCTGCATTCACCTAACCTCAAGACTTCCCCAAGCTGATGTTTCCTTGGTAGTGGTTTAAAAATAAAAACTCTGAATATTAGGTTATTTTCTTGTGATTTACATAATGTCTAAAAATGGGGTTCAGGAGCCAAAAATAAGACATAAGAAGGGGGGGACTTCACGTAGCTGGTTTCCAGTGAAGGGAGATTTTACTGTCATTTGTGTAAACCTGCCCGGAGGGCTCCGTGAGGACCCAGGGCTTTGTCGGGTAAAGAAAAGGCTTTGAGTTAAGGGAAAATAAATAACCTGGCCAAATATTTTTGCAACAAAAATACATGCCCTGCCATCCCTTGGAACTGATGCAGTTAGTTCATAATCTGAGAAGGAAACTGTAGTGCCTGCTGAGGTTGAGGTTAACGCAGAGCAGAGCCACACACCTGTGATCCCACATCTGGGAAGCTGAGGCGGGGGGACTGCAAGTTCAAAGTGGTAGAGCAGCCCTGGGTTCAATCCTTACTACCAAAAAAAAAAAAAAAAAAAAAAGTACATTGGGCCCACCTGCCTTCTAAATTTTATTTTAAGGTAGGGTCTTGCTAAGTTGTCTTGGCCGATTTTGAACTTTCTAATCCTCCTGCCTCAGTTTCCCAGGTAAACTTTGTTCTCCTTAAGAGAAAAAATGGAGGAATCCTTGGGCTGTAAACATGGTATCTTTTAAGTATATTGTTTACATTAAAAATTTTAACAGAACGTTGTACCCTCAATGCTGGGATACACACTTTTAAATTTATTATTAAAAAATCATTAGCTCACTTACGTATTCTTCACTGCTGGGGAAGGAGAAAGAAAGAAGAAGAAATCATATGCAAAACCAAAATAGAATACAACCCAAACACTTTATCTATGACTACAGAAGTTTTATAAAGTATCTTTGAAAGCTAGTTTTTCTGAGTGGATTTATAGATCAAGATATCTTTGGACCCAACTCTAACACAGACCCAGTCCAGAGCAAAGGCTCTGGGCCAGAAAGGAAGGACTTGAACCCCAGCACCACCCCAGCCCTGGGGCTGCAAATGGGAATAATCTTCAGACCTAGTCGAGTACAACGGCGGAGACGCTCACTGACCGAGGCTTCTCAGCATTTGCAGACACGTGTAAGCATACACACATGTGCCAGGCATGGTGCAAACTCACATGTGGGTAACAGAGCCTAGGAGACAGGTGTTATGCTGTACACATTTTACCTGTGAGGATCCTGAGGTTTAGACAGGTGAGGGAACTTGCTGGGTGTCTCAGGGAGGGCAGGAGAAGCAGGAGAAGAGCAGACAGTGAGGTCTCTCCACTGTCCTGCCTCCCTGGCAGGAGGCATTCAGAATTTTACAGCCTTCCCTGCCCAGAGTTGCAGGAGATTCAGTGGCTCCAAAGGCTCCCAGAGACTGAGGGTGCTTCACTATCGACAGGGTCAGTTTTTTTTTTTTTAATTTACATATGATAGTGGAATGCGTTATAATTCTTATTACACATAGACAGCAGAATTTTTCATATCTCTGGTTGTATACAAAGCATATTCACACTAATTCGTGTCTTTATACATGTACTTTGGATAATAATGACCATCACATTCCACCATCATTTCTAACCCCATGTCCCCTCCCACCCCTCTGCCCTATCTAGAGTTCTTCTATGCCTCCCATGCTCCCCCTCCTACCCCACTATGAGTCAGCCTCCTTATATCAGAGAAAACATTTGGCATTTGGCTTTTGGGATTGGCTAACTTCACTTAGCATTATATTCTCTAACTCCATCCATTTACCTGCAAATGCCATGATTTTATTCTCTTTTATTGCTGAGCAATATTCCATTGTGTATATATACCACATTTATTTATCCATTCATCTATTGAAGGGCTTCTAGGTTGGTTCCACAATTTATGCCTACACTTCTTCAAAAAGGTTCTCCTCTTGCCCCCTTATGACCTAATCTTCTTTTTTATAGCACTCACCAAAACCTGGTTTATCATTATTTTAAAAATTATTTATTGTCCACCTGCCTCTAAAAATACAAACTCCTTGCCAAACATGTTTGTATACACCCAGTGCCCTAACACAATATCTTGCCTACAATGGGTTCTAAATGTGTACTCTCTGAATTTGTTGCTGATTCTATGAATTTACAAAGAGGTGACCCACATTTGATTGGAATCATTTTCGATTTATAAGCAAGCGAATTTTGCTTATTTCCAGTTGCCAAGAGTTGCCCTTCTTGGAGATGACAGCTCCCAAATCTCTGCTGTCTGTGCACCCAGAGTGCAGGGCGATCCCAGATAAAGGACCAGTGTGGCAGCTGTTTAAACCTGCAGACTGGTCACGCAGCCCGCCCCGTGGGCACAGCAGAGAATTCCATCCTTCAGCGCATGACAAGCTGGGGTTTGCAGTCAGGGTCCACCTAGCACAGGTCCTTCTCCAACATTCTTCCCTTTTGTTTCCCATAAGTATGGCTTCATGCCCTGCCAGGATCTGAGGTCACAGAAACACAAGAAGACTATTAACATATCAATGGAGGGATCTCTTTGGAATCTGGAATTTGAACTAATATTTGCATCTTGAGCTCAGAAGCCGCCCAGGCAAGCCTGCTTATTGATTGCCTTTAATTTCCTCTTAAAATAGCGCCTGCCCCTGAATAAAAGATTAATAGGAGGAGCCCAGCCTGTCGCGTGATTTATACTCAAATCCTGCCTCCCCTCCATTCAGAAGTGCAGGGCATGCTTGTCCCCACCTGGGAGATGTTTGGATTTAGTTCCTCAAGAAAAATAGCTGCTGGTCACCAGAGCCTGCGGCTTAATTGAATTTGTCTTCGTCCACTTAATCTTCACACTCACAAAAAATGGGGGTGGGAGGGGTGACGCAGAAAGGACATACCTCCAACCACAGTCAGGAGAACAGCCAGGGGAAGGGATAAAATGTGCTTTTAAACAGCTGAGATCGGGGTGCCATTAAGAATTCCTGGGCTATGCTTCTTTTGCTTTAGGTGTTGATAACTTTCCCAGCTTTGCCCTGGTGTAAAGATGGTGACCCACAAAGGAAACGATTGCATCCATTTGGAACTGTGCTATCATTTCTATTTTGACTACAAATTCTTTTTTTTTTTTTTTTTCCTTTTGGGGAAGAAAAGCACATGAGAAGAAAAGGAAGATTTCTATTTGCATAAAGCTAGGGAATCGGTTTCCATAAATGAATAGTTGGCGATATATTGGGTCATTCATAATACTAATAAGAGTCATCAATTATCAAGCACTTCTTAAAGCCATTATATTCTTTATCTTATTTAATCTTGACTCCGACACTCTGCAGGGGCTTCTCTTTTTATTCCTGTCCAGAAGAGACTTGCAGAAGTAAAGAAAGGTGCTCAGGTTTGTCCAGGGCACAGCCAAGCCAGATTGTGAAGCTTTGGTGCATTTGACTTGAAAATCCAAGACTGATGCTACCAAGAGAAGTCCCTGATCTGGGTTTGCTTCCCTCCTCACTGATTTTGGGTGGAGGAAGTGTGAACTTTCTGGTTACCTAGTGCTGAGCTTCCAGTGCCTGTCTGCCTCCTGCTACCCGGACTTAACCATTAGATGACAGCATCTCCTGGACCCAAGTGGGATCCCTGGAAAGTCTGTTGCCTTTGGTCATTCTACAAAGTCACTTTCAGGCAAGTGACTTAGGACACTGGAGAGACACAGGCCCAATCAACATGAATCTGAACATGACGTTCCATAAGATGGCCGGCCAGCCAGCCAGCAGGACAAACGCCCCAGATGCTGATAAGGGAGGACCCTCCTAGGATATCATTCCCTGAAGAAGCCTCATGATGCCCGAGGTCGGAAGTCAGGATGTGAGAGAGAGGTGGTCATCTCAGTGCTTCCTTCTTTGATAGGGGACATTGCCACAGACTGAAAGTTTTATGACTTCCCCCTTCAGAGGCTGGAATCTTACCTACCAGCGGGATGATGACACTGAATCTGCAGACCCCAGCTGCCTCCCAGCGTCTTCTTTCCAAGTTCTTGTCCCATAAATTCAAAGAAGTCCATGGATGAAGAGTGAGTGTGAGAGAGTAGGATTTTTTTTTTTATTGTTCAATTCTTATTTATTTATTTGGGTACAGGGTATTGACTCAGGAGCACTCGGCCGTTGAGCCCCATCCCCAGCCCTATTTTGTATTTTATTTTTATTTATTTATTTATTTTTTTTTATTGGTTGTTCAAAAACCTTACAAAGCTCTTGACATATCATATTTCAAACATTGGTTTCAAGTGAGTTATGAACTCCCATTTTTACCCCAAATACAGATTGCAGAATCACATCGGTTACACATTCACCTTTTTACATAATGCCCTATTAGTAACTGTTGTATTCTGCTACCTTTCCTATCCTCTACTATCCCCCTCCCCCGCCCCATCTTCTCTTTCTATCCCATCTACTGTAATTCATTTCTCTCCTTGTTTTTCCTTCCAATTCCCCTCACAACCTCTTTTATGTAGTTTTTTATAACAATGAGGGTCTCTTTCCATTTCCATGCAATTCCCCTTTTCTCTCTCTTTCCCTCCCATCTGAGAGAGTAGGATTTATTCGAGGGAGAAGAAATGAAGAGACAGAGAGCTCCCCCAGGGTGGTGGGGGACCTGGGAGGGGTTGCCACTTAGGTGTACTAGTCTAGGGGCTTCTAGAGCCACCGGGTAGGGGCATGGTCAATATCTATGCTAATCAGGTGTTGGGCAAGTACCATTGCTGTTGGGCAAAATCTATGCTAGATGGGTATTGGAAAGGTACTGAGGCTGTTGGTTAGCCTGGAGTCTGTAGCTTTCACTCTGGCCGTTCCTGCCTCCCTTTTCCTACTGCCCAGGCCAAAGAACTGGCTGGAAGGTTTGGAATATTCTACAGGTAACTTCTCAGAGTGGCCTTTACACTTAAAAAGTCTTAACTGGGGCCCATTATCTATCCTGTCTTATTCCACAGTATTGGTTGGTATGGGAGGTGATTAGGTGGTGAGGGGTGGAGAGTCTGTAGGCAGGAGAGGCTTGGTAGAAGGGATTCTACCAAGCTGTGCGGGGTACCGTAGAAGTCTTCAGTCTGAACCCGGGAGCAGACCCTCACTGTAACTCAGCTGTGCTGGCGTCCTGATCTCAGACTCCAGGCTCCAGTACTATGAGAGATACACTTCTGTGGCTTATAGGCTGCCCAGTCTACGGTGTTTTGTTATAGCAGCCCAAAGGGACTAAGAAACATTGAGAATGATTTTTGATCTAGGGATCAAAACTGTGCTAGAATTAAGATTCTGGAATAAGAGAGTGAGGTTGGACTTTGGAAGGCAAACAGCAAAAGGGCCTGCTTTCTAGTTTAGGATCACGATTCCTAATTCCCTAATTTCCAGACTCTCTGCACTTCCCCTTCCCCTTTCCAATCATTGCTTCACTTATTCCAACCAAAAGCAATTTATAAGAACAAAACAAAAGTTACAGTGGGGCCCTTGCCTTGAGTAGGTACTGGTATATCAGACGAAGACAGTAAGGCGGAGATGAAGGTCCTACAACCT
Organism: Urocitellus parryii; assembly: GCF_045843805.1. Lineage (NCBI taxonomy): Eukaryota > Metazoa > Chordata > Mammalia > Rodentia > Sciuridae > Urocitellus > Urocitellus parryii. The sequence continues at coordinate 189,809,579 of NC_135536.1, read as the reverse complement.
GATCCAGCAGAAATGTTCGCTCAGCAGATAATCCCACAAGAGAAAAATTGATGACCATTTGACACTTGCCAGGAAAAGACACAAGCACAGGAGCCAACAGGACTCATCTGAGTTGCGTCTACACGTCCATCACCCCTGGGACTCCTTGACGGTTTGCTTCCCTGCAGCGCCTTGGCTAAATAGAATGACACTGAAGTCTGACTACCAGGGGATCCAATCCTTTATTAGCACTTACTGGCTGTGTGTCCTTGGGTACATTACTGAACGTATCTGAGCCTTAGTTTCCTCAGCTGCAGAGTGAAAATTGGCAGCAGTCAACTACCTAGGGTTGTCATGAGAAGCCAACGAGATGATCCAACTCAAGCACTCAGAATTGGGAATATAGCAGGTGCTCAATAAAGGCTGGTTGTTATTATCAGTCTTGGAAGGGGATCTCTGAAGTAATTTGTTCTAGATTCCTCCAGGAGCATGGTTTGGAAGATGGCTTAAGGCCCACTTCCCACACAGAGTGTCTGGGCTCCTCAGCAGCTGTGTGTCCTTGGGCAAGTTAGCAGCATGTGTGGACCCCAGACTCTCATTCACAACAGGAAGATGCTAGGTCTACTTGAGAGTCGGTTTCAGTGTGTTTCAACCGCTCAGCTCAGTAAAGGGCAGCTGCACTCTGCCTAGGTGGTTGTTATTATCTTTAGGCTCCGCGGCAGTGTCATCCTGCCTAATACGCCTCTCGATCCCGCAGTCTTAGTGGTGTTTATGCGTCAGTTTGATCGTGGGAATCAGAGAACCTTTCTCTGAAGAGCGAATCGTCCTTCTCCACCATGGTCCTTCTGGACGCTCTTGCTCCCAAGCCCATTTACAAGAGGGGCTCGAGAGAAGGATTCATGTGGCTCTTGTCCTTAAAATGCTGCTTTTGGGTCCAGAGTTGCTGTGGTATTTGAGTCCTTTTTGATGGGTGATCAGATTATGGTTCATGAACAACATCGCCTGTGTTTAAAAGTCTTCCAACAGCCCCCTGTCGGCGGCGGCCAGGGACTGGTGCTGACGCCTTGCTGAACCCCTGTCTTCCCTGCAGATTCGGCCAAGGATCGGCTGCTCTGTCCATGTTGGCGTGCACCTCCCATGCAGAGACCCATGTGTTTCAGAACAGTCTCTTCTCGTTGGAAATAACTGGTTTTCTAAGTTTCCTCCTATAGAGGGATATCTTCCCATCTACTATCTCTTGGAACCTTCCAGAAATTGGAACAATTGATTTATTTTTAAGACAAATTCTTCGTCTTCACCTTCTCTCCTCTCCCTTTTTTTTTCCTGTTTTTTTTTTTTTTCTTTTCACTTTTAGTTTTCTCCACCCAGAATTTTCAGACATTCAGGCTGCAACTCTATACTATATGGACATGGTCACATCATTGTTTACGGCAGCTCAAATCACAATAGTTAAGCCCTGGAACCAACCTAGGTGCCCCTCAACAGATGAATGGATAAAGAAAATGTGGTACCTGTACACAATGGAATATTACTCAGCCAATGAAGAAAAAGGAAATTATGGCATTTGCAAGTATAAAGGATGGATCTGGAGAATATCATGCTAAGCAAAATAAACCAATCCCCAAAAACCCAAGGCTGAATGTTCTCTCTGATAGGTGGATGCCAACATACAATGGAGGGAGGGGAGCGGAGAATAGAAGTTCATTGGATTAGATACAGGGGAATGAAGGGAAGGGAAGGAGGGTGGGAATAGGAAAGACAGTAGAATGGACCGGACATCACTTTCCTATGTTCCTATACGAATTCATGACCAGTGAAACTCCACATCATGTACAACCACAAGAAAGGGAATTTACACTCCATGTATCCATAACATGTCAAAATACATTCTCCTGTCATATATTACTAAAATGAACAAATTAAAATAAAAAAAAATATTGAAACTCACCTGTTCCTTATCACCAGCACCTGGGACAACTGGGAGAACAGAAGGCTTCACATTACTCTCTTAAATTTAATTTTAACTAAATTTTAATTTTTGAATTGAAGGAGTAAAAGATCCTTTTGTTCATTAGTGCTCCGCTCATGGGTCTCCAGCCTGTGACTTACACTTTATCTGTGCTATGCAATTAGTTCTCTTATCAACAGAGTCCTAGAAGTCCAGTCTCCAGAGCACACCAGGTCATTCGCCTGGTGCCTGAGCCCCTCCTGGGCCCACCCCATCATCTTCTCTCACCTGGGGGCCCTCCTTGTGCCCTTCTGGTCCTCCCTCCTTCAGTCCTTGGTTGACTCGGCACTGCAGTGGCAGTACATACATCTGTTTGGCTCCCCATAGAAGACCTTCCCGTGGATGCTTACTGTATTTTAAACAAAATAAAAGATTCCCACTGTGGCATTGGGGCTGGCCCTGTTCCTCCCTGGCTCCATCCCGCCTGCTTCTGTTCACTATTAGAGTCCCACACACCTTCTTTCTCCACCTTGAGCAAGCCTACCTGGCCGCAGTGCCTCTGCCCGAGCCTTTCCTGGGGTCTCTTCTGCTCTTCTTCCCGGTGCTATTTTGCTGAATTCTTCATAACTTGGCGATGGGCAAAGGTGCCCTCTCCCAGAGCCTTCCTGACACCCCGCCCCCAACCCCACAGATGGCACAGGTCCCTCTCTGTCTCACTCCCTGCTCTCCTGCCTTGGCAGCCCTGAGCAGTGTCTGCAACTGTCTTCACGTTATTCTATCGTCTTCTGCAACAGGGTAGACCAGGGACTCGGGCCCCCAGCACTGTTGGCATTTGGGGTGTTCCTGTGCACCATGGGGTCTTTAGCAGCACCCCTCCAACTTCTAGATGCCAGAAGCAGCCTCCGCCATCCTCCAGCTGGACAACCAAAAGTGTCCCCAGATATTGCAAATGTCTTCCGGGTTGCGGGGTGGGGAGGCAAAGCCACACAGAACCGGGATTAAAGATTTTTGTCACCCTAAAACAATGACTCTAATGTTATTAGCAGTTAACAGCGTACTCAATGTAAAACAAATAAGCAACTCTGTAGCAGGTGTTCTCACCCCTTTATAAGAACAGAAGCTTGGGAAGTTGGCGTGACCACCCAGAGTGACATGGCCAGTAAAGTGCTGGAGTGCTCTGGTGGTTGTATTATCTGAATGTTAACATCACATCGAGGCACTTACGTGCCTCCAGGGGTTCTTCGTTGGGATGCAGTAACCTATCAAATCACCAGTGGAGACTGGGCAGGGTGGGGCCTTGGACCTCCCCCAGTTGGGCCAAACCCACTCACTGCCTCACTTTGTAACTTATAGCCCATGTTTGAGCTGCACGTCTGAGTAGGATATTGCTAGGCAGATTGGGGAGGAAGAGCATCCTAGGACAGGGGCTGACAAACGACAGTCCAAGGACCACGTCTGTCCCACTGCCTGTTTTTGTAAATAAAGCTTTATTCGAACAGAGCCACACCCCTTTCTCTATCGTCTGTGGTTGCATTCACCTCTGATGGCAGAGAGAGTGTGGCCTCAACCACTTACTCTCTGGCCCTTTATTAAACACATTGCCCACCCTTGGTCTAGAGACGAAACATCTCATTTGTGAATCATCCGCCTGCGTCCAGATCCCAGCCCCGCTGACATCTGTGTAACCATGGTTACACACCCATAAACTGGGACCAACAGCACCTGCGGTCGGTGCGAGTAATCCAGTAAGCATGTCACCTCTACTGACATGAAAAGGCTTCCACAGTTTCCTCACATGCCTTAGATTATCGTCATTCCAGGTCTTTTCTGTTCTTACCAAAATTAAATAAAAATATTTGGGGAATTTGGTCAACCACCTTCCCTATTCCAGGAATCAAGATCCACAAAATGCCAGCAATTCATTTCATGTGTATTTGATGCTGATTAATAGAGTCATGGCAACTTAGGAGACCTCTCCAGTGGCGTGCTGTGGGACTCTCTCTTTGATCTATTCTGGATACCATTTTGATTGAGTAATAACACACTAAGGTATCCCGATGAAATTTCTAGGAGACAAAATATTGGCATGAGAGGATCAAGATGCCAGTGGTCTCCATAGCCTCACCCGAAGGACTGGAAGAAATGAGAGAACACTTACCGGGTGTCGTCGTGAACTCTGGCGTCAATTATTTAAGTCTGGGAATGGGGAGACTTGGCCAGACAGCAGTTCCTGGGAAGTAGATCTGGGGCTTCTACTTGGCCACAAGTTCAATTTGAGCCAGATGCATTCGACTGCCAGCAAGCTAACAGCCTCAGACTGTGGCGATGGAGTCCGCATCTGCCTTGTGGGCTCCGGGGAAGCTAAAGCAAGAAAACAGCCTACGGGAACCATGGGGTAGCAGTTGCAAAGGAAGGTTCATTATGGAAACAGATTTCTATTTTTAATGGGGATGTGGCCAATGTTTTACAGGCCAAGGAAGGGGCAGGCGAAGAGTCGGGTTGGTGAGTCATCTGGGAACCATGTCCTAATGAGGAATGGAGAAGGATCTGGGGACTTTTCCATTTCCTGGGAAAAGAGATGACCCCTGGGAAGTAAGCTGTGGGACTTCGGTGGAGGGCTTCCACGTGGAAGGAGCCGTCTTCATCGCTGACAGGCAGACCCTGGGGAAGGAAATGTGAGGCCCTTGCTTTTCGGGGATCAGCTCTGCTCACAACAGTTCTTCCAGTGCTCTCCCGGTGACCTGAGTCCACGATCTGAAGTCCTGGCTGTCTTCCTGCAGATGGCTGATGGGCACCTGCTGGGAGATGCAGTGATCCAGGGAAGATGGCATTTGCCTCCAGGACTGCTGTTCTGTGTCCATAGGGTGGATCTGTGATGTGTCAACCTGGGGCAGGAGGCAGACCTTTGCCACCTTGAGGATGCATCAGTCCAGAGAGAGCAGGATGAGGCAGAGGTGAAGGGGAGTGGGGGTGGAACAGAGGGGCCTGCGGCTGGATTCTTTTGAGCTTCCGATTTCCTGGTTTTACTTCTTCCCAAGGCCTTGCTGCCCTCCTGAAGTTGGGCCTTAAGAGTATCTCTGTGTGCTTGGAATTAACCCGGGCGTTTCTGAAGGCCAAGGCCCAGCTCTTTGCTTACACCTCCAGTTATTTCCTGCCATCATTTCTGCTCCAGCTCTCCCAGGAGCACTTACTTTAAGAGAATGAAATGTAGACCAAGATTCCTGGGGAAAAGAAGGCTAAGCTTCAGAGAACCATCAAGGAAAAGCCAATCAGGGTTGGTGCCAGACCCTCTCCCTGCTCTTCCTCATCCACCCAGGATTCCAGCTGGAAGGATCATTATAATCGGAAAAACCTGGGATCATAGGGCTTGTGAGCAACGTGATAGAGTTGGGATGTGAACACAGCTGTCCCCAGAGCCTGTGTCCTTTACCTGTGGCCACAGTGGCCTCTCAGCAGGTAGTGTTCGGGGCATTTACCTTAACTGATGTCCTCATGAACCATTTCCCATCTCTGGAAGTTCTCTTCTGCAGAGCCATTTTCAATCACTGCATGCCATTCCGGGGCAGCAGATGTACCTCCTGGTCCTCTGTTGATTATGATCCATGGTTTCATGTGTATCTCATTTTATTAATGAGATTGATAGCATCGTGTATGTGTGTTTGCACCTATCCTGATTTTTAGAATATATTCCCCAAAGTAGAATGTCTCAATAAAATAAAACAAAAATCTCCAGGCATTTGATACACACTTCCAAACTAGTTCCCAGAAAATGTTGCTGATTTGCATTTCTGCCATCAATATATAAGAACACTTTCCTCTGTGCCTTGCTAACACTGGGTATTGATAATGAAAAGTCAGCAATTTTAAGTTAAATGTGCTTTTGTTATCATATGACTTTATTATTTATGATATTCTCTGGTAAAACTAAAATACTGACCCTACCAAGTGTAGGTGAGGAGGCAGATGAACTGGAGCTCTGATGCCCCTTGGTAAGAGTGCAAAATAGTGCAACCACTTTGGAAAATAGTTTGGGTTTCTTTAAAAGCTCCAGTGTGCCCTGAGTGTGGTGGTGCATGCCTATAGTCTTTAGCACCTTGGGAGGCTGAGGCAGGAGGATCACAAATTCAAAGCCAGCCTCAGAAACGTAGTAAGGCCCTAAGCAACATAGCAAGACCCTGTTCCTTTTCTTTTTTTAGAATTTTTAAAATATTTATTTTTTAGTTTTCAGCAGACACAACATCTTTGTTTGTGTGTGGTCCTGAGGATCGAGATCGAACGTGGGCTGGGGATGTTGCTCAGTGGCTAAGTGCTCCTGGGTTCAATCCCCAGTTTAAAAAAAAAAAAATTCCAGTGTACCCACCCTATGATCTAGCTATCCAATGCCTATGTGCTTATCCAGAGGCCACAGAGAGACTTGCATACAAATATCTCTAGTGGTTTTAATTGTAATACCCTCAAGTTGAAAATAACCCACATGTCTCTCATTCGATGTGTGGAGAAACCAATTGTGGTGTCTTCCTGCGGTGGAACTATTCAGCAATAAAAGCAACATGCTATTGATACCTGCAACGGTGTGGGTGGACCTCAGACATTAGGCCAAGTGAAAGGTCCCAAACAGACAGTGTACACACCATATGATTCCATTTACGTAAGACTCTAGCAAGTATACACTCATCTGCAGTGACACTGATGTATAGTGACAAAAAGCAGGTCAGTATTTGTGTGGTGATGGGGGGCAGAGATCAGGAGAGAGGATTACAGAGGGAACTTTGGAAAAGCTTGGATGTGCTCACCATGTCGATTTGTACTCATAGCTTCATGGATATATACCTAGCACAGAGTAAATTGTACCTTTAAATACGTGCAGGTTATTGCACAATAGTTACATATCAATAAACTTAGAAAATCCCCTCAATATCAAGACATTCTCATTGCTTTAGCTATTATTGTCGTTGTTTGCTGAGCAGGGACACTCCCTAGTTCAGCAGGTGAATGGCTTCTTCCAGGATGTCCACCTGGAGATGTCCAGGGCAGCAACCTTCCCAGTGAGCCAAACATCATTTCACCCATTCATCAGCCTTTCTATTTCATTTTATAGGTGCTGACTTTTATGTAATGATTTTACGTTTTTAAGCTCTCTTTGTATATGAAGGAGATTAAGAGAGTGCCTCTCCTATGTTACCTATGTTACCAAGATGTTTTTGGTTTTGCAATGGGGAGCTGGCTTTGGACATGGATAAACCCATGGTATTTACTTCTGATCTGATAACATACTTCTTGGCAAAGCACTGTCCCGAGAATACCTTTCTTGGCACCTTGGATCATTGCTTCAGCATTTGTTCTTTTAGGAACAGGTTTGTCTAGCAACTTGTGTTTATAATCTTCCTTGTGATTTGTTTGATCAGTGTATTGTTTCTTACGTTGGGCTGCTGCGGGCTTACCCGTCAAGTTCATTAGGCCTAATGAGGAGCTCACAAACCCAGCTCTTCATAAACTCACTCTCAAGAATGCTTCTCCTTGTATTATTCTTCTCTTACCCCTCCTTTCCTCTTATATGTAATTTTGTATAACCCTGAGGATCACCTTCCATTTCCATGCCATGTGGAAGAAATGATTTACAGTAGAGGGGGTAGAGAGAGAAAAGGGGAGGGGAGGGGAGGGGAGGGGGGATAGTAGAGAATAGGACAGACAGCAGAATACATCAGACACTAGAATGGCAATTTGTCAATCAATGGAAGGGTAACTGATGTGATACAGTAATCTGTATACGGGGTAAAATCGGGAGTTCATAACCCACTTGAATCAAACTGTGAAATATGATATATTAAGAACTATGTAATGTTTTGAACGACCAACAATAAAAAAAAAAAAAAAGAATGCTTCTCCTCTGCTCTTTTTCTTTTTTCTTCTCTGACTATTGTTTCAATTTGTTGAGGTCTTATCACATACCTGCCTGGGAGCCAAGGGCTTTACATGTCTTCACATCCTGTGGTTATAACCCTGTGAACCCAGGTCCTGTTAGTTCCATGTTTCATATAAGTAAATAACTCTTGGAGGAGTAAAGAAGATCGTATTCAGAACTACAAGGGGGAAAGGCGAGGATCCTCAACTGTGAACTCCTATGGGCCAGACTCCAACGTGAGGCTCTTCTGCCATTCAGCGCCCTGGGGTTTGATGGGTCACCTTCAGGTTTGTCTTCATACTTTGTCTTTCAACAATGAGTACAAACTGGAGATTTTATGCACAATAGGCCTTGGGACCTGCTGGGTTGAGGAGGAAAGTCAAGTCTGCAGAGTGTGGCTGAGCAGGGCTTCCATAAAGTCTTCTCTTCAGTCACAGACACCAGGATGTAGCCACCAAAAAGCAGTGAGTGCTGGGGCCAGTAATTCCAGTGAGTCAGGAAGCTGAGGCAGGAGGATCCCAAATTCAAGACCAGCCTGGGCAACTTAGTGAAGCCAAAATAAAAAAGGGCTGGGGATGTGGCTCAGTGGTAAAGTGCCTCTGGGTTCAATCTCTGATACAAAAAAAAAGAAAGAAGTAGTGAGAGAGGATGGCTCACTGGGCCACACACTCCCCAGAACAGACCCCAGCACATGACCACACCTCGACCAGAGTTTCTGGGTCTCACCACCATTGACACCTCCGGCAGGTCATTCTTGGTCCTGGGGCTGTCCCATGCATCCTGAAGGGTTCAGCAGTATCCCTTGCTTCTACTAGGAGATGCCGGTAGGCTCTGTCCCCTCCAGCTGGGACAACCAGAGTGTCTCGGGACATTGCCACAAGTCCTCTCAGGGGAAAACTGCCCTGGTTAGCAACCGGGGTCTCTATTGATGATGGCTGAACCGCACCCTCCCAGCTCAAGGACACACACGTGGAGCAACTGTCAGCAAAGAGACCCGGGGTGCGTTTCTCTCTCTGTCTCCTTTTCTACTAACCAACTTCCCTGTGGAAGCTAAATATTTGATTAGCGCACTTTGAAACCTGAGAAATGTTTGCTTAAACATATGGTTAATTAAAAGACAACGTTTTTATCATCCTTTCCCATTACAGATGATTCTTGTTGAACTCATCTATTTGCCAATCCCAGTGCTGAGCCTCTTAATGGGTGTTCTCTCACCCATTACTCACCGCTCTTGTGAAGAGGCATAAACACTATCCCCATTTTAATGACGAGGAAACTGAGATTCGGACACATGAAGGAAGTTCCTCCAGATCTTTCGTAAACCAGGGTGCAGCTGGAGTCTTCGCCCAAATTCGTTTTACACTGGGGTTCTTCGCTCTACTGATTTCGAAAATTAATATTCACAGAAAGAAGAAAATGAAAAAATAAAATCACTGCTCATCTTGTCACTGAGCCATTTTCTGTACTGGCATTTTTTAGTCTTTTTTTTTTTTTCTTTTAAAAACACATGCTTTGGGAAAAAAATGGGTTGTGTTTAATATTTAACTTTTTCTCCTGTCATTTGGGACTATTTTTCTATCACAATGTTAAACATTCTTCACTGGCAACCTTTGAGAGGCCTGTATCGTGTTCTCTTAGTGAACTGGCAAACAGTCTCCTCTTGTCAGCTGCTTTGGTTGCACTTTTCCGGCCCTCCCTCCCTGGGTCCCTTCCTGCCTCCTTCTCCTCCTCTTCCATGTTACTTACTCAGGATAGACTCCTGGCAAGAGAATGTGGCGGAAGAGATTATATTTTAAGTCTCATGATGCATACAATCGGGTCACATTCTCCCAGAGTTGATTGACATTTTACCTGCATTATACGAATGGATGCACTTGATTCCCCCAAGAAACTCAGGGTTTCTAACACCCACACCCACACCCATACCCACACCCACACCCACAGGCAGATATCACATATATCAGTATTTTTTTGGACTACTAGTATATTTGATATTTCTTCATGAAACATAAGAAATTTATGCACTTTTTAAGAAGTAGCAATACAGTGACATTTAAAGATAGATTCTCTGACATATGAGGAACACAGCCATTTCAGAGAAAATAAATCTGTAGACTCTAAGTGTTAACATACATATTTATTATACGGGACGTCACATCAACGCGAGAAAGCTAAACTTCTTAAAGTTCTTAGAGAAACTGGAGGAGAAAGCAAATTTACAAATCAATACAAACAAAACTATGAAAACTGTGAAGCTCAAATTAGTGGCGATGATTTAATATGGTGGGTGAAGCAACCCTGCAGGAGGGAAATCCCCGTGGGCTGCCTGGTGGCCCAGCCAGCCCGGCAGTGCTAGTGCATCCTTGGTGACTCAGCCCGCCCACCACTTTCCCCCAACCACAGAGAAGCAGCACCTTCCTGCTGGCTCACAGGCTTTCTCGAACACTCAGCCCTACCTCTCCGGATCCCTTCTACCCCACAGCTAAAGTGATACTCAGGTCATTCATGGTAAACACGAGAACACAATTGAGTGGGATGCTCCGTGAGAATATGGAAAGATTATCTTTAGACCAGTTGCAAAAGGCAATATAAAATGGAGACTATTTTCTTATAGGGAACTCAAAAGCTCCACTTTGCTAAACTTTGAAAGCACAGGCCAAGGATCAGAGGGGCTGTGAACCAGTTGGAGTCAGTTTTCTCATCTGTAAAGTGGAGCAGGTAACAGCTACCTCACAGTTTGGAGTGCATGGAGTCAGATGAATGCAGGAGAGCTAATGAAGACATGCCAATTCTCACTAACACATGTTCTTTGTTCCTCATTTGGTTTCTGAGAGAAAACTCAGACTGTGATGTCTTTACAGGAAAAATTTTGCATTCCAACAGAGGGCCACCAATTAATTACCTATATATTTTAAATGTCCCCAAGCCAGAGATGCATATTCCACGGGCCCCCCTCTGGCACCACGCAGCCAAGGACAGATTTGAGGCTTCCACACTAGGGCTTTTGTTCCTTTCCTTGGTACGATTTAATTTGACCACAGAGCTTCTCAGTCTCCCTGTTCCATGGCTGGATGGTTCTGAGCAACTTCTTAGTGGGGAGCGATTGACCGCGAGGCAGCACAAACACCAGGATCCTGATTCACAACTTTCTGTGTGGGGTTTGACTTCTGCAGAAGGCTCCCCACAGACCTTCCCTCGCCTTCCTGCCATCTCAGTCCCCCCCGCCCCACCAGCAAACCAAGCTGGATCACTGAATGCCCCGCACCCCGCAGCCCCAGCACGCTGCAATGAGTTTACATATACCTTCTATTTGCTTTCTTTTTTCTTTTTTTCCCATTTTGGTGCATTATGGCTGTACAGAATGCTGGGGTGTTGGTACACATTCATACTTGCACACAATAAAACAATTTGGCCAATTATTCACCAGCACTGCTCCCTTGTGTGCACCTTTTCTTGACGTTTTCCAGCCTGTCTCTTGAAAATGTAAATGAATCCTTCTCTTTCCTGGAGCAGTAGGGGCAGTTGAGGACACACTCCAGGCTTGCAGCTCCCTGAGGGCCCCCAGGCTCCGGCTTCAGGCTTCCTAATCCTGTGACTCATGGAGCCTCCTGCTACCAGTGAAGCTGCCAGTTCCTCCAAACCAGATTTTCTTTCTTGCTTGCACCTGGGAGTGAACCCAGGAGCGCTTCACCACTGAGCTACATCTCCAGACCATTTAATTTTTTATTTTGAGACAGGGTCTTGCTAAATGGCTGAGGCTGGATTTGAACTTGTGATCCTTCTGCCTTAGCCCCGGGAGCAGCCAGGATTACAGGCATGTGCCTTTGCACCCAGCTCCTTCAGACACTTTTAGGAAACCCTTTGAAGCTTCACTTTATTATATTATCATTAATTGGGGTCCAATTTGCATACAATAAATTGTAAAGTTTACAAGTACAGTTTTATGAGTTTCAACAAGTGTCTATACCCTTGTAACCATTGCTCCAATGATATGCAAGTGTTGCAAATTCTAGAATGTAATAGAAATGGAACCAGATGACGAATCTGGCTTCTTTAGATATTGTCATGTTTTGGAGACTCATCCATGTTATAATATGTATCCTCAGTTCATTGAAAAATTATTCCTGGGGGGCTGTGGTTGTAGCTCAGTGGTAAAGTGCTTGACTTGAGTGTATGAGGCATTGGGTTCAATCTTCAGCACCACATAAAAATAAAATAAATAAAATAAAGATATTGTGTTCACCTACAAATTTAAAAAGAAATTAAAAAAAAATTATTCCTGGGGCAGGAGGTGGAACTGAGTGGTACATCACTTGCCCAACACATACAACACCCAGGGATTGATCCCTAGTGCCACACACACACACACACACACACACACACACACACAAATAAATAAATAAAAATTCCTGTGAAATAGCCCATTGTGTGGATGTACAGCACTTTCTTATTAAGTTACTTTTCAATGGGTATTTAATGTGTTTTCCAGTTTGTGATTATTATGAACAAGGCTGTGATAAACATCTCTATAACTTCTTCTGGGAACGTGTGTTTCATTTCTCTTGGGTCAATTCCTAGGAATGGACTCACTGGGTCATGGGAGAGAGATTTGTTGAACCTAAGTATAGAAACTGCCAAACTTCTCCAAAGTGGAGAACGACTTGGTTTTGTGCTTTTGATTAAACTGTGTGCCTTATTACCTGTCCCTTTACATTAGTACAATGGCTGTTCCTTTCTTCTTTGTCTGGGAAGATTGATTGCAAAAAAAAAAAATAGCATCTACTCATTTTTCTGCATGTCCATCCTCTTTGCAATGCTGTCTCTACAGTGGTTTGCATTAAGAGGGGGCTGTAGCTGGATGGTCTGTAATTCCAGCAACTCAGAAGGCTGATGCAGGAGGATAGAAAGTTTGAGGCCAGGCTTGCAAATTAGCAAGGCCTTAAGCAACTTAGCAAGACACTCTGCCAAAATAAAATAAAAAATGAAAAAAGGGCTGGGGATGTGGCTTAGTGGTTAAATGCCTCTGGGTTCAATCCCCAGTACCAAAAAAAAAAAAAAAAAGGTGGGGGGATGTAGCTCAATGGTAACCAATGTGCATGCATAAGGCCCTGGATTCCATCCCCAATATCCCCCCCCCCCCCCCCGCCTACCACACACACACAAAGGAGGTGGCTCTATTTCTCACACCTTGAATATTGATTGGATTTTTGTCTCGGCTTGACCAGCAGAATTCAGTGGAAATAAGAGGCCCAGTTTCCAGCTTTGGCCTCTAGAACTGTCATGTGAGTCTGTTTTTATATTGAAACTGCTTCCATCAGCAAGGTACAAGTCTGGTCTTCTTAGGTGGACCAGAGGCCACAGGGAGAAGGGCCTTGTTGTCTCAGTCAAAGCACCATGGAGCAGCCTACAGCCTACCTCCGGACACAAGAGAGAGCCGGGCCTAGCAGAAACACAAACTCTACCCAGTGCTCAAAACAGAAGCAGGTGTGAACTGACCTTGGTAGAACCATTGACTGAATGCTTGGATTCATAATCAGTAACAATTGCTTTTCATTTTAAGTTACTGAGTTTTGGGGTGATATGTTATGAAGCTGTACCTGACTAATACATTTTTATTGGGATAGAGCATAACCACTTCCTTCATTGTTTACCACTTGGGTAAATAGAGTCAATTTAGTTATCATCTGAGCCTTAACATACCTCCTCAGTAACAGGGAATCATCATGTAATGCTTACTTGATAAAACTGTTTGGACGATCAAGTGAGTAACTGAAATGCAAGACCATAGTGCCTTGCTGATAGCTGCTCAGTCAATTTCACAGCAATCACAGTGATAAACAAACTAACACCTGCTCTTTGGACCTCAACACATTTTCTTGTAGCAGAATCATCTGTGATTTTAGAACTAGCAGGTTATATCCTGTCCCCAGGTTTGTCTTTTAAATCTGCTGATGGATAGATTGATTGTGTTGCTGGAGATGGAACCCCGGGCCTCCCACATGCTAGGCAAGGGCTCCTCCACTGAGCCACATCACCAGCCCAGGGATTTGAATTCCAAGTTTGGAGTATGAGTGTACTTCCCTTCCCCAGACATTTCGTAGCCACCTGATACTAATTTTCCTTGATTGAGGAGATAATGGCAAATGGACAGTGGTAGATTCTCAACTGCTTTTGCAGGGGATTTGTACTTTATAAATTACAACAGCGCTGCCAATACCTCTGAAAACTAGTGGCACATGAAAAATGAGCTGCACTCACTTAGTTGACAGATGTTATTTTCTGTGTGTATCAAATCATGGGATTTCCAGTCTTCTCAAACCTTCCATCACTGCAGGGGTCAATGGGCCATCTCTTGACTGTTTCCCCTGCTGTACAATAAACTACAAAAGAAAAGACAACACTGTGTAGTAACTAAAATAGTGGTGCTTATTAATTTTAATTCATTAATTTATAGACCCTGAGGCCCCAACAGGAAGAGGGAAGTTGGTCATGTGGCTGTTGGGATTGAAATTGAGGTAATGTTGGTGCACATTATATCCCCATTTGTATGAATAAGGATTCGGTTTGGATTTAAAAAAAGCCACAAATGTCAGTGGCTTTCATATGGCAGGAAATTATTTTTCTTTGACATGGAAGCTTCAAGGTTAGCAGTTTGTTTGGAGTGGCTATAATTGAATAGCAAACTGTCAAACTGCAGTGCCTTAAAATAATCCTTTTTTTTTTTTTTTCCTTTCATGATTCTGAGGGTTGACTGGGCTCAGCTGGGTGGTTCATCCACTTCATATCATTTTCTGCTGGAGCTTCAGTCCTTGGAGATGTGATGGGACTGGGGTGTCTGAGATGGCTCACCACAGCTGGAGCCTTGGAGGGGCTCCCTCAAGCTCACTGCTCTGAGCACATCAGAATGGTGAGCTTCAGTCTGGCTGCACAGTAGGATCTCTTCCTGGCTTTTAGGATGTTGTATCTGCAGGTCACTCAATGTGCATGCACCAAACTCCCTGAAGGTCTGGGACCTTCAGGATGCACAGATTACATGGCTACCCTGATGTCAGAACGTTGGGAGACAACAGGACTCACACTGCACTGCAGTTTGGATTTTTCTTCTCCTTTTCCTTTATGAGTGCCCAGCAATTTTCTTTCCAGGAACAGAGTTCATAGAGAAATTTCTCTGAGACTGAACTGGACCATGAGGTTGGAAAGGGATGTGCAGCCCATCTGAAGGCACAGAATGGTGGATGCTCGGCCTGGAGGCTGAAACTTGGCCTTGGGCCCACGTGGATCCGGGCTCCACGTGGGCTTCATGTTCTTATGATGAGGTGACACTCTGCAGATTGCTCAGCCCCTGGGCCTCAGTCTGACATCATCAGCAGGCTGTCAGGTGGGGGCCACGTGCCTCCTCTGTCCCCTTGTTCCCTTGTTCCTCCTGCCTAGTGGCACTGGCTCCTTGCTGTCTATTCCACCCTGGAGCCTTACATGCACCCCTGCTGCTGGCATCCGCCCTCCATCCTGGGCCTTCTCAGCCTCTGCAGTAGCATGAGCCAGGTGTTTACAATTAATATTTCTCTCTGTGTACACACCTCACTGGTGGGTCTGCTTCTCTGGACAACTAGGCTGATGCAGAAGGCTTCTGGGAGGAGGGGCGTGAATGATGAGGATGCGTGGGGAAGAGTGTCCCAGGCAGAGGGGCGGCATGTGCAAAGGCCCAGAGGAGGCATCTGTGTGAGGACAAACAGAGGCCTTTGACTGCAGCAATGGCAACAATGTGGCGACAGGAGACAGAGGGCTGAAGCCCAGTGTATCCATGCACCAGGTTGTGTAAGACGTCATAAGCCACAATAAGGACCTTGGATTGTATTTTAAGTGGGATGGGGATAGTGGAGGGATTATATATTACTTCACTTAACACCTACAGCAATACATTATCTTAATATCATGTCACTTTTTTGTGTGCTGGAGATCAGCTAGGCTAGCACTCTACCTCTGAGCTCTGTATGTCTCCAGCCCCTTCATATTACAATATTAATACTGTCGTGATAAACAGTGTTATCCCCACTGGTATGTCAGGAAAGTGAGGCTCAGAGTGAAAAAATCACTTGTCCAGGGTCACACACATTGCAGATGGTAGCTTCAGACTGCCTGGCCGACGGCACAGATCGGTGTAGGAGTGGACCACTGTTAGCAAAACTGGGGGGTTGGTTGCCCTGATTCCAGGTGCCTGTCACTCAAAGCTCTGTGCACTAATGAATCTAGAACCTTGGGAGAAAAGGACCAGAATCCCAGGGGCACAAACTTACTTGAATTCTGCCAAGGAGAAAAGAGAATCCTATTCACTGCTGGGCTGCCAAGGGAGGGGGTAAGTAGATATATTACCATACTGTATGCTATAAATTTTTTGATAACTTTTTTTTTCCAAACCTTTCAGTGTGTGTGTGTGTGTGTGTGTGTGTGTGTTGTATGTGTGTGTGTGTGTGTATGTGTATATATATATATATATTTTTTTTTCCCTTTTTTGAGTGCAGAGGATAGAGCCCAGGGCTCCCTGCATGCTAAGCACATGAGCTCCACTACTGAGCTCCACCCTGGAGCCCTACATTTATACATCTGAAGACGCTGTCCTGAGAACAGGCTCACCACACAAAAGGACTGAGCTCCTGCAATGAGTGGGGAAGTGGGCCCGTTACTTAGCAAATGATTTTCTCTTGATGCTCATAATTTCTCTGCAGTATTACCCAAACCCACGCATGTAAGGGGGTAATGCCTTAGTGGAGAGCTGTCGTTTATTTAGTCCTTAAATGAATATCAACTCCACCCATTATGGATCAGCATCCACTTACCAGAGAAAACATTTGGCCCCTGTTTTTTGGGGGATTTTCTTACTTCACTTACCATGATATTCTCCAACTCCATCCATTTCCATGCAAATGCCATAATTTTATTCTCTTTTAATGCTGAGTAATATTCCACTGTTTTCATATACCACAGTTTTTATTATCCATTTGTCTATTGAAGGGCGTTTAGGTTAGTTCCACCCTTTAACTACTGTGAATTGTGCTGCTACCATGTGACAGCCCTGTGAGTGGCAAGGGTGATGCAGAAGGGATGGACCTCCCAGGACCAGCTTTCTCAGAAGGGACAGTGCAGGGGTTGAGACTCATGCAGCCGTCTTCACAAGTATTGCTAGTCGCCACAAGTGTGATGGGGCTGTGGGCAGATGTAGCGGGAATCCCCGACCCAGTACCATTTGGCTGACATCTGAGTGATAATGAGGCACCAACTGGGAAAACAGCAGACAGAGTCACCTGGGCTCAGGCAGAAGGGGTCAGGAGTGGGCTCTAACAGGCTGGGCAGGACTGACCATTAACTTTTCAGGAATTTTGTGAGCTGATAGTTAAACCCAGCCATTGCTACATTGTTTTATGAACTTACAATTAAAGAAACTATATTAAAAGCAAAGGAAATCAATGCCTCTAGAATGGCTCTCCAGGCTCTCCAGATGTCTCAGCGGGTGGGGCCTGCTGGAATCCTGCGGCATGGTGGGGGTTGTGCCCATGCCACCTCTCTAACTCCCCTCTCCTGAACACAAACCCTGTGGCTCAGAGTCCTGTGACGTCAGCCGCACTCCAGCAATGACTGCTGGTGGGAGGGCTCCTGATTAGGGTGTTTCAAACACTGGCTCACCCTGGGGTGAAAATTCAAGTTCATTTACACATGCCCCTCCCAGGCTCACACTGTTCTGCTGTAAACTCATAGGAAAAAATCACACGGGCATAACCACAACATCTGGCGCAAGGCCAGTTTATCTTCAATTTTGTGACAGTTCATTATTTCTTAATTCGTCATCCGATAAAGAAGGTGTAATAAAAAAGGGCTGGGGATGTGGCTCAGTGGTTAAGTGCCCCTTGGCTAAAGCCTTAGCTCCAAAAAAAAAAAAAAAAAAAAAAAAAGGTGGGCTGTGTTTGGATTCATGTCATCCAGAAACACAGAATCCCATTCAGTAGGGTGAGATGGTCCCAGCAGGGTGGATGAGAGGGAGCCAGGACCTCACGGAGAGAACCAGGGTCTTAGGCCTGCCTGGCTCTCCTCAGGATACACCGCATGGATGACAACCTCAAGCTTCAGCTTCAACGTCAGAACGTCGTTGTCTCTCCTCCTCCTCCCAGCTCCATGTCTCCTCCAGAGCTCATGTAATCTAGTACATTTCACAGTGCACTCGAGGAAAATTAAAGAATGACTTCGCTCAGCCTTGGCATCCTGGAGAAGTGGCCAGGGCTCACCGGCCCCTCTGCTTCCGCACAGCAGGATCCCTGCTTGCCTTGACCTGCCAGAGCGGTGCACCTGGGTCCCCACTCCAGTGCCCACCTGCAGGAAGCTGTCCAGAGCACCTCCAATGCGGTTGCCCTGTCTCCCTTCATGCATCTTACTTGCAGCACAGCAGGTCTCCACGTTCAGGACACAAATGCCCAGACAGTGAGCATCCACAGAAGGCTGGTTGCAACCCACAGGGAACAAAGGCACATGAGTGAGCTGCAGAGCTCACACCAGGTCCAGGGCTGCAGTTGCTGCTCAGGCCTGGCCAGTGGTTGCACCCCAGGTAGCCAGAACCCTGGCTCTCAAAGAGAACTGAAAAGCGGAACTTGTTTGCGTGTGAGTGTGTGTGTAACAAGCTCTCATTAAATTGCCCAAATTGGCCATGAATTTGTAATCCTCCCTCCTCAGCCTCCTGAATAGCTAGGACTATAGGCGAGGCCACCACACCTGGCTTGGAAATCTAGATTTTTTTAGGACAAGTGTCTGACCTTCAGTGAGGCTGTTGCCCCAGATTTTAAAAACACCCCACGCAGACCTGAGATGAATCACACGTGGGCACGGGATGAGTCAGCTCCTCCTTGGCCAGCCACGGCGCAAGCTCTAGGCATGACTCCTAGGTCTGAGGATCTTTCTTTTCTCCCTCAAATCCCCAGTTCCCAGCGAAGAGCAGACACGGAGAGGAAATGCTGGTACTCTTAGGAAATTGCATGCTAGGTGACTAATCTAACACACAAACAGATTAGTACATCGAAGCCCTGTCCACGCTCCATGAACCACCTGGAGATGCATCCATAAATATGCCATGTACATGGTCCCATGCCAGGTACTTCAGTTCTCCCAGGTACTTATGGGCTCAGGAGCAAAGCCAGGCACCTGCCGCGGTGTGAAGAAGTTTGATATCTGTACGACAATAAGCCCAGAGCCCAGCGACAAAGCACTGGTCCACCTGTCGCGCCCATCACTGTAGCACATAGGACAACTCCATGAACTTGTGCTGTAGGCTGTTATGAGCTCTGTTTTACAGACAGGAAGTATCTGTAAAGTTTGGAGATATGGCTGGGTTCATTCGCTCAAGTCCACAGTTAGCAAGCTTCCTCTTATCCCCAGGTAAGACGCAGTCTGTGTCATGACTTATAGGACCCCTTTATCTGACTCTCCAGAGTCATCCAACACCTGCCTCTCCGGCTCCTCAGACACCAGAAATGTGCTCTGGACGCAAAGCTTTTGCGCTGACGTCTGCAGGGGATGCTGTCCACTCAGATGGCTGTGTGGCTCTGTCTGCCTCACTTCCTTCAAGTCTTTGTGCAGATGTTCCTCTTCCCCCGAGAACTCTCCTGGACTCACATCCATTTAAAGTTTTAAGCAGCTCCCGTTGCTGCTTACTTTCTTTCCCCCTTTTGCCTTATTTTTCTCCATAGTTTTTACCACCTTCTAACATGCAACAGATGAGTATCCCTTATCTGAAATACTTGGAAGTAGAATGTTTCAAATTTTGGATTTGGCTTGGGTGGTGGAGCACACTTGTAATCCCAGCAACTCTGGAGGCTGAGGCAGGAGGATTGCAAGTTCAAAGCCAGCCTCAGTAACTGTCTCAAAAGGGCTGGGGATGTGGCTCAGTGGTTAGGTGCCCCTGGGTTCAATCTCCAGTACAAAAAAAAATTGGATTAGTTCAGACTTTCAGGATATTTGCATATTAGATATCTTGGGGCTGGGACCCAAATCTAAACACAAAATCCACATTATATTTCATATGCACTGAAAATTAATTTTATATAATTAGTCTGAAGATAATTTTGGACAATATTTTTAGTGTACCTGCATTTTGACTGTGACCCCTCACCTGAGATGAGGATTGCAATTTTCCACTTGTGCATCATGTTGGCACTCAAAAGGTTTCAGGTTTGAAGCATTTTGCATTTTGAATTTTTGGATTTGGGATGCTCAGCCTGTATAGAATTTGATTACTCATTTTTGTCTTTACCGGTTCAACATTGAGCTCCACAAGTTCAAGGACTGACACCCCCACCTCCTTCTCTGTATCTCCAGTTCTAGAACAGTGCTGGAGACCTCAGTGAATACTCAGTCTAGGATCTGAACCCAGATTGATGATTTTCAAGTCTGTTTTCTTGACCATTATTTCCTCCTGGCCACTCCCTGGAAGCAGAGGCCGCCTAGCCTGCCCATCCTCCGGCATGTTCAGGGCTGCCTGGCGTATTCCAGCACCACGGAAATCCACTGGGAGGCTGCAAATGCCCCTCACAGAGCACATTTTTAATAGCAGAGAGAATCACAAAGTCGAGACTCTTGTCTGACTTGAACTTGAATCCTAACTCCCCATGGGCAAGGAGAGAAAAACCACTACAGCATTTGGAAGAAAATGGGTGGTGTGAGCTGAAAGAATTAATGTAGGAAAAGCCTTCGGTTCAGTGCCTGGCACATAGTAGGTGCTCAGTAAAGGTTGGGTGTTGTCATAAGGTGGCTGGTACCAGCTCTACACTCATTTCCACCAGGCAGTATCTCCTTCAAGGCCCAATCTGCTATTCCCAGGGTTTGCTGAAGCCCAAGAGGGCATTGAGAGAAACCAGTAACAATTGGCCAATGAATAGAGATCCTTTTTCACTCACTGAATGGTTTTTAAAATAAATCATCTGAGCTGGGCACGATGGCACACGCCTGTAATCCCAGGGGCTTGGAAGGCTGAAGCAGGAGGATCATGAGTTCAAAGCCTGCCTCAGCAACTTAGCAAGGCACTAAGCAACTCAGTGAGACCCTGTCTCTAAATAAAATACAAAATAGGGCTGGGGATGTGGCTCAGTGATTGAGTGCCCCTGAGTTTAATCCCTGGTACCCAGGTTTAAAAAGAAAAAAAAAATCAACTGAGAAGCCTCACTTTTTACCTCTTTCTATTACTGCTCCATCCCAGTGGCAGTTCTTTGAATGCCTAAGAAGGGCGTGTTTGCTCCGGATAGTCTCTGAAGTGGGAAAAAGGATACTTTCAGATGAGCCCCTGTAGTTAGCTTCTCTCCCCACCCATCCAGAGGCCATGGCCTTCGGGGTCTACCTTTGAGAACTCAGGAGTCTGCTGGTGATTACGTTTCCGTTCCACAGTGTACACTGCTGCTTAAGTAGCCTAACTGCTACTTAAGTAGTTAAAGTTAAAAAGTGGATGTTCTCCACTCAGTAAAGTATGGAAACATACGTCTCATTGGGTGGTGTGAGCTGAAAGAAGGGGCATTACCCCAGCCTTCTCTTGTGTATCGGGGTCTCCCTGTCTCCAGCTGGGGGAGCAGACTGTGGGGCCATCACCTGGGCTCTAGGTGGTCACTCTTACCCAGTAGGTCCCTTTCAGTGGCCAGAACACACTACAGTTTCTTCAGAGTTTGTCCTTGCAAAACCAACAACATAGTGACAACCTCAGAATGTGCTCATGGCCCGTGTTTTAAGGTGGACAGAAGTGTGAAGTGGGAGCAGGAGAGGGCTGGACACTTTCCACATTCCAGCTCCCTGCCGACTGCTAGCAACTTCTAAAGCGGATAGGGGAGTTCTATATACAATTTATGTTGATACAGTTTTTGTTCTGTTAATGTTTAGTCTTTTGTACAGAATAATAAATGACACAAGTTGAAAGCTATGTATAGTCATAACACACACACACACACACACACACACACACACACACACACCTCTCCACCCATAAATGTCTGTTCAATTTACTTTGCACAAATAGGATTATACAACATATGCACATATGTTGGTGACTTGCTGCTGTTGCTGATCCATACATCCTGGCTGCCTTTCATGTCTACATCTTAGGGCTCTTTCTTTTTGATAAGGCTGTGTGCTATTCGAGAGGAAAGACACGTCATAATTTCTTTAACTTGTCTCCTACTATGAAGTGTTTTGGGTTGCTCCCAGATTCGGGCCATAAACAGAATAAATAAAGCCATGTAAATAAGTAAACACAGCTCCTGGGGCTTGTGCAGTGGTGGTGGGGGCAGCTTCCTAACAGCTGGGCCAGACCTGGGCTCCACCAATCCGGCTGCAGGGCGGGAGGTCCCCTGGGGAGCCCTGTGTAACCCTGCATTTGCTGGATCCTCCGAAGCTCTAGATGGTTCTAGGGAGAGCCTCAGGCCCCCTGGGTGGCCAAGAAACATTGGAGGGCTTGGGGAAGCAGCTGTTAACCAACCAGTGAGGAGACCTTTCTGTATTTTCCCCACCAGTGTGGCCCTTCTGGTCATAGTTGCTGAATATTGGCCCTATTTCAGTTTTCTTGGGTATGAACCCTTCTAGTTTTAATGAGCCTCTTATCAAACTTTTACATGGAGTATTTATTTTTATGAGAAATACAGAATAATAGCAGATGACACGTGTGAGAGCTGAGCTCCTTGTCACGGGCCTGACGCAGCTGGTGCCCTGTAATCCTGTCAAGACTGTGGGGCAGGCACTTCCTCACCCCCACTTTGCAGCTGAGGAAACCAAGACTCAGAGAGCAAGTCACTTGTTGAAGGCCACACAGCTAATCCGAGGCAGTGCTGGGCTCCAAGTTCATTTCCAACTGGTTCTGCATCCTCTGCTGTTGGGCCTGTCTTAATCCTAAGGGAATAAGAAGCTGCCCAGGGAGCCCAGGGTTCCACCACGCAGGACACAGGCTCCCTGAGCCCTCGCACAGACAGGCCGCTGGGATGTAGATGGAGGCGAGAAGCCGTGATGGAAACCAGGGATGACGAAAGGTGAAAGAACAGGACCAGTGACAGGTCACCATGCCGGGATTTGTGGTACAGCAAAGGGCACTTGTGACCACTGGCTGCATGACCCGGGCCTTTTCTGGGATTCAAGTTCTTCACCATTTAGGTAGGAAGGATAATCCAGTCCAGCAGAACTGGGGGACAGAGCTGAGACAGGGGACGTGGAGTGCTTGTGTTCCGGTACAACTGGCCGTTATTGTGGAAGTCTCTGGGCGATGCTGGGTCCCTTCTAATGCTCCATGATGCACTGTGATGGCATACCCAGGAGGAACTTGTCACTTTACTCCATAAAGTCCCATTTTGCTCCAATAGCACTAAAAATAGTCAAAAATTTTTCTATGCCTACAAATATTTTTCACTCTTAAAGAAATCAGAAAATACGATAAAATAAAAAACTCAGGCATAATACAATCCTTTGTTAATATTTTTTAAAAATTTTGACACAGGATAGTTGCATGGATTTAAGAGGAACCGGTGGTGACTTCAATCCGCGTGTACGTGTCATCAGAATAATTGGCACATCCTTCACCTCGAGCATTTATCATATCTTCGCACTGGAATATTCCAAGCCCTCTCCACCAGCTGTCTGAAGTACACAGGGCATTGCTGTAACTGTCTTGTCCTACCATATGTGGAACTATAGAAGTTGTTCTTCCTTTCCCGCTCACCCCCGACGATATGTATGCTGTCACACATTTTTATTTATATACTTTAAAAGCTCCAAGTATCTTCCCTACTGCACACATGGAGATCTGGCTTTGCATCTCTATCCATTCTTCATGGTGGTCTGTGTGGCCTTGCTGGGACACAGCGCAGACCATGCCAAGCCTTGCATTGCCTTTGGGTAGCTCTTACTCTCCTTTCTCTCCATGTTTTGGTGCTGGAACCCAGGGCCCTGCACATGCTGAGCAAATGTGCTACCACTGAGCTACCTCCCCAGCCTCCCCCATCACACTTTTTAAGGAAATACAAGGTCCAAGAAGTCTGGCATGGTGGTGCACACCTGTAATCTCAGGCTAAGTAGATTGAGGCAGGAGGATCTCAGGTTCAAGCCCAGCTTCAGTAACTTAGTGAGGTCCTAAGCAAATTAGTGAGACCCTCTGTTTAATCCTTGGCACATAAATAAATAAATAAATAAATAAATAAATAATCGGTCCACATATTCTGGAACATTCTCTGTTTTAGCTGCCATGTTGCTCCATTCCTGCCATGTTCCTCAGGTCTTTGAGTGACTTAACCCACTTCCTTTGTGGGATTCTAGTAGGTACAGTTCTGCTTTCTCTGGGAAGACTCCTGACTCCCTTTTCTGGGTGTCTGTCTCTGCTTCTTCACCCTGGGGTCCCTCCTTGTCTGTCTCTCTCCCTGCCCCAGGAACCACAGGAAGGCAAACGGATATTTTGTGAACCAAACTGTATTGATGTCTGTCCAAGAGCTGGCCCGGGGTGCTCAGCATGCAGTTGCTGAGCAATCTGCAGCTCTCATTTACTGCAGCGCCTAAGCTTCTTGCTCCTCGGGCAGCAGGGGTCGGGTGTAAAGGGTTGGATGAAAACAGAGTCCTTCCCTGGGTTCCTTACATCCAGGCTCTGTGCTCATTGAGAGTCTTGCAAACGCCCAGCATTACTGCTGCTCTCAGCATCGTGGCTGCTCCTCCCTACAGGGTTCAAGTCAGCAAAGACCGAGGGAAAGAGGAAAGATATCGCTGAGTCACAGCGCGTGTGACTCCCCCATGAGAAACCCAGATCCTGCATGCACATAACCCCGCAGCTGGTGCCTGGAAGCCAGAGTTCCAACCACGCTGCTGTGTACAGAGGGAGTTTTATGTTTGCTTTTCCCCGATGCTGGGGACAGAACCCAGGGCCTCACAGGTGCTGGGCACATGCTCTACTCCTGAGCTATACCCCAGCCAGAGCTTTCTTCTGAGTTCTCATCAGTACTTTTATTTAAAAGGTGTGCAACCAAGTGTGCTGCTTAATTTTGCAAATGTTTGTTGTGGAGCAGGGCACTGACCCTGATGGGGGGCTGAGGAGGTGGGCCAAGCACGTGAAGAAAGCATCTACGGACGCACAGGGGCTCATGCGTATGTCAGGCATGCCAGCGTGGGCAGAGGTGAGCAGAGGTATCTGAAGGGGTTGAGGTGTGTTGGTGAAAGTCAGTGGTGTCCTCAGTGGGAGTGGGTGACTGAGCCAAGGGCCCACAGGTGGAAGCTACTGACCCTAGAATGAGCTCTGCGGAAAAAACCCCAATATTCTCACCACCTGAAGACAATCACCGATAACACAGCGGAACAGTTTTTTTTTTTTTTTTTTTAGAATTGCCGTTTGGTGTGTGTGTGTGTGTGTGTGCGCGCGCGTGCGCGCGTGCGACAATGTACATTCTGTTTTCCCATCTTTTCATCAAACATGTTGTGAACACTTTTCCATGAAATACCTGTGGTCCCCGGTTCTCAGGACTGTCTATAGTGTTCTACTTTACGGTGGAACACAGGATCCCTCCACTGTAAGATATTCAGATTATTTTAATTTTTTTTCTATTTATTAATAGTTCAGGGGCTGGGGATGTGGCTCAAGCGGTAGCACGCTCGCCTGGCATGCGTGTGGCCCGGGTTCGATCCTCAGCACCACATACAAACAAGGATGTTGTGTCCACCGAAAACTAAAGAATAAATATTGAAATTCTCTCTCTCTCTCTCTCTCTCTCTCTCTCTCTCTCTCACTCTCTCTTAAAAAAAATAGTTCAGTTTGGCATTTTGACACATCCATTTATCAAATGAAATAGCATTTAGGAAAAAGTTTGGTGAAAATTCACATTTTAATTTTTATTATTTTCATTCTTGTGGCTGGCCCATTGGAGCACGTTGCCCTGACATAGTGAGAAGTGCGTGGGACACAAAGCCTGCCCCTAATTCCTGCCCGAGGTCTCCTGTCCCCAGCACCGCACTGGACATATGGTGGGCGTTCCCTGGGAGAGATGGGTGGGAAGCAGCCCATGGCCACAGCCCTGGGCTCCTTTGGAAAACATGGAACATCATCTATGTTCTTATCAAAACAAGAAACAGGTTACTCAGATAAGTATTTTAATGTTATTTTAGCTTAATTATGCATAGAATCCCTTCCGAAATGTGTGCATACCACAAACGTTCCACCCATTGGATTTTCACACGCTGGACATGCCTAAGTTGCCTGCAGTTAGCCCACGACAGAGAGAATTCCAGTGCTCCATAAAACCCTCTCAACCCCCTTACAGCCTGCAGGTAGGGGTTTTTCTCCTTCCTTTCTCAGAGTCAGCCTTAGCAGATGGAAACTCACGTAGAGCGAGATTGTCAGTTGCTGGTGAACGGAGCTCCGGGCAGATGAGGAGGCTGTGGGTGCAGATGAAGGAAGAAAACTGTAACCTAAGAGATGAAGACTTCTAGAAGAGAGGAAGGTTTTTAAAGAACGTCTGCAAGAATAGGCTCCTAACTTCTCCGAGGACCGTCCTCCACGGGAAAAGATGCGCACTCAGAATGTTGACATTCCATGCTCAGGAGCCAATCATACGCCCCGTTCCTCTTCATTCTCATCCTTTGCACCCAACACGTATTTCAGCTGATGGCCGCATACGGCATGGACTCTACGGGTGCTGGAGAGAGAGCAGGAACCAAAATCAATTTAGCTCTGTCCTGCAGGATGGAGGAAAAAATCAAAAAGCAAAGCGTTCTGCACCTCAATCCCGGCTGAGAGCCCTCCGCAGCAGGCAGGTGGGTGGGGGACGGGAGCCAGCAGGAGCGTGGGAGGCAATTTTCTGTAGGCAGCCAGAGTGGCCTCCGTACAACATCAATGGCCAGGGTTTCCCCTGAGGCTGTGGACTGCCCGGGCAGTCTAGGTCCTGTTTTCTTCCTTCTTTGCTCAGTGAGTTTTCTTTTTCTTTTTTTTTTTTTAATATTTATTTTTTAGCTTTAGGTGAACACAATATCTTTATTTTATTTTTATGTGGTGCTGAGGATCGAACCCAGAGCCTCACACATGCCAGGTGAGCCTGCTACTACTTGAGCCATATCCCCAGCCCCATGCCCCGTGAGTTTTCGTTGTTGTTTACGGTACCCACCTGTTTTGCCTGTTGGATGCAGGGTATATGGTTATCTGCAGCCCTGAGCTTCATGCTGGGATGCAGTAATTTACCTGGAAACAGTTCAGAGCTTGCAGGATCCTGCTGGTAAGTTTCGTGAGGTTGGATCAGAGCAGAGTTAGCTCAGGGCTGATTATTCTCCACTGCTGAGGTGAGACCCTTCCCAGGCCCCGTGAACCCGAGGTTGACCTGTCTGCGTGCCAACTCTCTTCACTCAAATCCAGAAAATACGATCTGGTGCATGCTTTTGAGGCCAAACCGCCCAGGCAGCCCACAGGATCATGAGAAATAACAGCCATTGATGTTTTAGGGCAGAAGTTTTGGGGAAGTTTGTTAAATAACAGGAAGCTGGAGCCAGTCCTTTGGGCAGCCTCCAGAAGGTGATCAGGGCTCAGCCAAAGACCCCGGTGGGCCCTCTGCACTCTGCGGCTTCTCCTGGCAGAGTTCTTACTTCTGGTACCTGTCCACCCGAGTGCCAGGTGCCTCAGTTTCCCTGCCTATTGGCTCCGCCTCCTCAACTCAGTCCAGTGTGTGGCCCTGGCGTCCCCCTCCCTGGCACACTGAGTTTGAAATGCCTCTTTACCCTCCGTGAAATGCCACATGGAACCGTTTCCTTACCAACGCCTGGACTCTCGTGTTCAGACGGGCCAGGGGCTCGGACGAGCCTCGACGGAATGTCACTGTGGCCTATTGATGGATGGCTTCGAAATTGAGGATCCGATATTGGGGTCCAGTGGGTGTCGGTAACCACTTAAGTTACAGGTTTAAGCATCAGTCCTGGGGCTCTGGTTTGGTCTGTCAGCCTCAAAGCCTTATCTCTGCCTCTTCCCTGTTCAGCTAATCAGCAATACCCTGGTGATTTTCATTCCTTAGTTTTTACTTTTGGTCAGGGGGCTACTGCTATCTATTATCAAAAGTAGTTAAAGCACTGATTCTGATGAATGTTGAACTTTTCAAGATACTAGAATGTATCTAAGGTATTCTAATAATAATGAAACTCACCCACCAGCTCCTGTATTAGCCAAGACCCTTGCTGGAGAACCACAGAGGACCAACTCAAAACCATTTATACAAAATTCCTCTAGGAGACCCCCCCTCTCCTACAGAAATGGAATTTATGAGCTTAATAAACTCAAAAGCTTAAAAAGAGTTGGATTTTTAGCACTCAGGAGGGTCTTACCTCAGACCTGTATTGAAACCTCACACTGTAGCCCATGAATATATGCAATTGTTATGAGAGGAGGAACTTTGGCCAGGGCAAAGGGGAGGGAGGGGTGAGGAGAGGGCATGCCGATAGGAGAGACGGTGGATTGAGATGGATATCATCACCCCAGGTCCACGTAGGATTACACCCATGGCGTGACCCTACTTCAGGTTCAACCCGAGGAGTGAAAAATGGTGCTCTATTTGTGTACAATGGATCAAAGAGCACTCTGCTGTCATGTGTAACGGATTAGAACAAATAAGTAAAAATAAAATAAAATGAAATTGAAAACAATCTTAAATAAAATAAAACTGAACCACAGTCTTCAGCCATCTCTCTGCCCTCTCTCTTGGTCCTGCTTGCTTCTCCCCGTCTTCCTTCTCAGTCTGGCAGGATAACATTTTGATCTTAGAGAAGCAGAGAAAACTTTCCAAATGTTTCTGGCAAAAGTTCTGTGAAGATGAACCCAGTTTCCAGATTTGGGACCTGGGTGTCTCTTTGATGTGGGGGGGGGGCGGTCAGGAGAGGGTCATGTGACTGGAGTAGGGTTTCTGTGAGGCAGGGTCTCTTAACCTTGACAGCGTTGATATTCTTCTGGGCAGTATAACTCCTTGTGGGTGTGGGGTATGCTATCCTGTGTGTGGTGGGATGTTTAGCAGCCTCTCTGGTCTGTACTCATTAGATACCAGCAGTACTTCCTCCTCTTTCCCTCACTTGTGATAACTGAGAATGTCTCCAGATGTTGCCCACTGTCCTCTGGTGAGTAAAACCGGCTCCTACTGGGAACCACTTTGGTGGAGTCAACAGTGTTTGTCAGCTTTCCAGTACTGTAACAAATGCCCGAGCTAATGGATGGATAGAGAGAAAAGGTTGGCTCTGGTTCATGTCAGTTGGCTGCTGCTTTCAGGCCTGTGTTCTGTGGTGAGGCACAGACAGTGGGAGCGTGTGGTGGGACGGAACTGCTCACCTCATGGGCGGGAAACAAAAGAGAGGAAGAGAAGGGCTGGGGTCCCACTGTCCTCTTCAGGGACATTCCCTATCACCCCCCCCCCCCGGGGCCCCAGCTCTGAAAGTTGCACCACCTCCCGATAGTGCCTCCTGGATGCCAGTCCTCCAGCCCTGGACACACAGGGACATTTAAGATTCAAACGGTGGGCTGACAAGCAGGCTCCCGTGGCTTCTGGGCAGAGCAGCGAGGCTCCTGAGCGTCCTGAGTCTGCAGGGCGTAGGAGGTGGGGCGGTGCTCTCCTGTCTCACAAAACCGTTTTGGGAGACGATTTCTAAAAACTGGGAGACACCTGCAGACATGTGAGCTGTCCACTGCAGAACCAGGGTCAGGGAGAAGCTCGGGTGGGCGCTGTGATGAGAAGCAGGAACTCAGGTGGGGACACCAGGAACGGTGTCATCTCTTGAGTCCTCCGTTTCCTCCAAAGACAAAGATGCGGACGACGTCCAACCACCAGTTACTGATGCGAGACTGAAACGCCCCCCAAACCGGGGTTTGCTCTGCTTCACCCACTCAGCTGGCCCCCACCAGGCCTGCGGGCGGCCTGGGATCAGACCCTGGCCCTCCTCCCTCCTCCCCTCCTTCCCTCCTGTGCTGCCCCCCCTCTTCTTCCCTCTTGGATTTGTTGGTTACTGTAGAGATATGGAGGAGGACGGTTAGTTTTATTTTGTAGGATGTTCCACGAGGCAAAAGAATTGCCTGTGTGGTTGATTACCAAGATCTTGTGTCCCTGCCATAAGGGAGGAAGGAGGAGAGGAGGGAAGGAAGGAGAGAAAGAGGGAGAGGAAAAGTCAGCCAGCCAGGGGAGGAAACTGGTGTGCGGGTCCTGGGGGGGGGCACTGTCCCTTCGCAGGCAGACTGTCAGGTCCCCGCAGTGCCCGCCCAGTCTGTTCCTGGCCTTCTGGCTGGGTTCCACCTGGGTAATAGCCCAACCGGTGAATTCAGTGAGGTTTAAGCTTCTGGTCTTTGTCTGAACAAATCAGAAATTGCCAGAAAACGTCTGAACGTATTCTGGAGCCCAGTAGTAGTGGAGGGTGGAATCTATCCCAGAAACAAACAGATGACCTCATCCCGTGTCAGATGCGGGGGCCCGAATGATTCATCTCCTGAAGCAGGGTTTTCACTTCCCCAGTGAAAGAGAGAAAGATTGGCTTTTCTGATCCAAACCAGTTGTAGGAAAATTTCAGTGGAGTCAGAGGAGCTGCGCGACTTATTACGCGAGCGCCTCTTTGCAGCTTTAAGTGGGGACGCTGTTTGTTCCCCGTCCTGGGGTAGGAACGGGTCTCCTTGGGTGACGTTGCTGACTGTGATCACCGTGTTTCGGTTCTGAAAATTGCTGAAATGAGCACCTACTGGTTTCCCAACCAGGAAGCTATGCCCTAAAAGCTTCTTTCTCCTCACTGGAAAGCTCTGGATATAGTTCCTTGGAAACCTCAGCTCTAAGTCAGAGTCCACCGATATTTATCACCATTTACATTGGAATCTACTAGCTACAGGAAAACAGAGAGAGAGGGGGGATATTTTTATTATGGGCTTGGAGAGGAGTCTCAGAATGTTTACGGGCTGGGAACAGGATGCCAGCAAAGGCTTCTGCTGCTGGGGAGGCCCACCCCCGCCCCACCGCATGGCCTCGCCTTCCAGGTGGAAATAGATCTCTTCCCACACTTGGAAGACCCCTCGACATATTTCTACATCTGGAAACTAAGGAAGCCAGAGTTCTGATGAATAGCTTTCTAGTGAAGCACATGAATCTTGTCCCCTCTTCCCACAGTTTCCGTTCTGTTTTGCACGAGGCCTGTTTCCTGGCTAATGAAATTTGGTAGGACCTCGTTCAAATGTTAGTTCCTGGGCCCTCTGGGGCTTCCTTTTCTGCTATTGTTTTTTTAAATATATATATATTTTTTTAGTTGTAGATGGGCACAATACCTGTGCTTATTTGTCTTTATTCTGGTGCTGAGGATGGAATTCAGTGCCTCACAGATGCTTGGCAAGTGCTCTGCCACTGAGCTACAGCCCAGCCCCTCCGCCATTGTTGTGATGGGGGCTGGACCTCAGCAGATGCAGGACTCTGATGAGCTGGAGAGGGCACTGGTGTGGAGAGGTAGGATCACTTTCCCTCGTCCTCTGGACCTGTCCTCAAATTCACATAGCTGTCCACACAGTGAGTAGAATGACCTATTGCAAATGCTTTTTAAGTTTAAAAGTGTCAACACGTGGAAACAATAACCCACATCATTCTTCTTCCTGGTTATCTGAGAACTCTGACCACCAGTGCACCCAACACACACCTCATTTTAAAGCCTAACACAGGAGTGACTAAAACAAAACTCTCCCCCCAAATTCCCTTAGATAACATCTCTCTCTAAATAATGTTTCACATGACAGTCTCCAAGCCTCGGGAGCAGACTGAGATGCAGGGTCGTGCTTCCATGTTTAAGAATTAAGAGAAAAATGGGAAATAATCTTATAAAATAAAGGAAATACTCCTTGGCCTCTCTCTCTCTCTCTCTCTCTCTCTCTCTCTCTCTCTCTCTCTTTTGAGGGGGAGAGTCAGGGAAGGAAAAGAGGCTGGAGGTTAGAGCTGATGTCTTTTGATTCAGGTAAATCCAAAATCTGGGAATAAACCAAACACAGTAGACTTTCCTAAGTGGGAGGAACCGTCTGGAGTCTTACGGCTCAGGCAATCTGGTCTACATCCAGGTTTTCATGAGAGGTTTGGCACATGACCTTTGGAGACATAGGGTTCTTTAAACATGAATGTAAAAGCATTGCAATGATTTATTTTATTGGATTCAAATCCACTAAATATAGCCCTCGAGTCATGTACAAAGTCTTATTGTTGTGATATGCAAGGAAGGCTGAGTCCAGTGTCCAGTGCCGTTAACCTGCCGGGAAACGTGGTGTCCTTACGTGATGGACGCACTGCTAACCTGCTCTCTCTCTGCCTGTGTGCACCTGACATTTTGAGGGCTTCCTCACCATCAAAGTTCAGCGGCATTTTACAGTTTCAACAGCTCCGGCTGCACTTTGTGTTTCCTTTCATTTCCCAGGGGGCAGACCTGTCTAATCTGGGCTGAAGGTTTTATACGAAGCTTTTGAGAGGTACTCAAGTTACCCAGCTCCAGTAATACCGATGCTCTTCAAATAGGAAGTTTTAAAAAAACGACGCAGCCCACTTCTAAACAGAACTTCCATCACTGTGCATTTATTCTGTCGATTCAGGAAATACCATTACTGTTTGGAATGGAGCTAGACTTTTGAGGGACAGGAAGCTCTGATTGTTCCCCCCCACCCTAGTCATCAGACATGGTCTTCATTTTCTCCGATTAAATAAAAATGGATAACGTAGCTGCAAATAGATACAGAGAAAGGAAAATCTATTTGTGAGATCTCTATCACTGGTGCCTAAGTAAGATTCTTGTCTGATCGGCTGCTGATTGTTTAAAGAGAAACTCGTCATTCCTGGCTCCGAAGTCTAGACAGCTCTTGTGGAGGGAGGCACAGGTGTTTCAAGCACTTGTGTTCCCTCCGTTTCCTTGTGATGAACCGTTCAATATTTTAGCTGATGGTAAATAGCTAAAATTTATTAGCTGACTTAATGGAAGAGCGGGCTGGTGGCAATTTTTCTGGAAATCAAGGTTTATTTGCATCTTTAAATAAAACTATTCCTTCTTCAGAAAGGCCATCCACGAAAACCTCTAGGAAACCCTGCCAGGGTCCCCTCCCGCCCCATCTTTCTCCATTTCCCTTCCCTAGCTTCGCTTTTCTTCAAATCGTCCGTCACTCTGAAGTGTCATATTAATGCACGTCTTTATGTACTAACTGGCCAGCCTCTAGAGCAGCTCGACTCAACAGGAGAGTAACGCAAGCCAAGTACAAGATTTAGATTTTTCTGGGCGCCAGGATGTGACAGTAAAAACAAACGGGTGAAGTCATCAAAATCATACATTGTGCTAATTAGACACACCATGGCATCATTTTAACATGCAATTGATACAAAATAATTGTTAATGTTAGTTTTATACAGATGCTCCTCGGTTTAAGATGCGGTCATGTTCCCATTGTTAAGTTGAAATTATGGTAAATTATGAAATTATGCACTTGGCGTACCCCACCCTGCGGAACATTGGAACATCGTAGCTAAGTGTCAGGGCCCACTGGACAGCACTGGTTGTCCCCTCCTGGTGGCAGGATTGACTGGGACCTGTAGCTTGCTGCCACCATCGACAGGATCCTACCAGATTTTACCAACCTGGGAAGAAATCAAAATTCAAAACTTGGCAGGGCACTGTGCTGTAGCCTGTTGTCCTAGCGACTTGGATGGATAACGTAGCTGCAAATAGACACAGAGAAAGGAAAATCTATTTGTGAGATCTCTATCACTGGTGCCTAAGTAAGATTCTTGGAAGGTTGAGGCAGGAGGATCGAACGTTCAAGGGCAGCCTTGGCAATTTAGTGAAAGCCTGTCTCAAGGTAAAAATGAAAAGGGCTGTAGTAGAACACCCCTGGGTTCAGTCCCCGATACTGGAAAATAAAAATATTGCTGACTGCGTGTCTCTTTTGACCTTTGTGAAGTTGAGAAATCTTAATTCCAACCACTGCAGGCTGAGTGGGGACTCTCCGTGTTCCTGTTCCACGGTGTCTTTGAAATCCAGCGTATTGTACGCTCACAGCTCACAGTTATTTCGGGTCTGACCCATTGCACGGACTCCATTGGTGCAAGGCTGGAGGCAGCGGTAGCTCCAGGATATGAGCCCAGGTGGTCAGTGACTTGGTTTTGCACATATGAAGCACACAGTAGGTCATCAATGAAAAGGCACACAACGCTGGAAGACAAGGACCACCGCTTCTCCTCCACTGCTCTGCCTCAGGCGTCTCCCAGCTCCAAGGCCCCCGGTTCCCCGTGTTTCCTGGTATTTCCCTCTCGTCTGCCGCACTGAGAATGTGAAATCCGAGGAGTGCCATGGCAATCATTCCTCCCGCCAGTGAACACTTTTGCCCGGAAAAGCCAAATGGCACCTCCCGGGGAGAGCCTGCTCCCACAGCCCCCTGAAGTCACTCCCCACGCCTGCTGCCTGCTTGCTTCTCCTCCTGCTCATCAGCTCCGGAGCTGCTGAGTCAGCCACCGTACAAACCTGTCTTAAGGGGTCCACCGCCCTCGCTGTCCCCACAGCCCCTCCTTCCTTCCATTGAGCCAGGAAGCCAACTGTATTTGGCACCTTCTTTGGGACAGACACGAAGTAGGCACTGCAGACACAGCCTGGGGCAGCACAGATACCGGCCCTGCTTCACAGCCCAGCGGGGAGAAAGATGAGCACAGAGCAGTTATGACATGACACAGGAGTGTGGTGGCGAGGACCTGGGGTCTCCAGAGAGGCAGAAGCTCAAAGCCTGGCGCTGCCGCTGACTAGCTCCCAGGGCTTAAGCCAGGCGCAATGCATCTCTGTGCCTCAGCTTCTCATCTGTAAAATGGGGATAATAATAGTCCGCGCCTCTGAGTGCCACTGTGAAGATTATACTATGTCTAGGTGTCTCACTGCATCGTCACACCCCTGTTAGGATGTCATTGCCAGCTGTGGTTAGGAAACTGTCTTGCTGGTCCCTAGGAAGTGCTACCTGAGTGGTGGCCATTGCTATTCACACCAGGGAGGAGGCCCTGTGGAGAGTGAGAGTCCAGGCATTCCACGTGGCCCAGCTGTACCTGACAGTGACCAGGTAGGACAGAGGAGGGCCTCAGGGGAAAGGATGTGAGTGTGAAGGCGGGGCAGCAGGAGCTGCTCTGGCAGCTGGAGGACTGGGAGTTTGGCTAGAACATGGGGCCAAAGGCCTCCGGGGACCAGGTGGAATACATTCAGTGAAACTTTTATAAAATTGCTGACCTTCGACCATCTCAGACTATAAAAGAGCAATTACCCCTGGTTTAGCCTAGAATTATGGCCTAGGTGTGTGGCTGTGTGTAAACCCCACAGTGCTCGCCAAAGCAGCAGCAGCATCTTGCTCAGCCGGGTGGGGAGACGTGGGTCTCCTGGACAGGGTGGCCACGGAGGCTGGCCGGGCTTGTGGGGTGCAGCCCCTGTGCCAAGGGGTGGCCTCCATGCAGGTGCTGAAGGTGCCACATGGGAGGAGAATCACAGCCTGCCCACTTCTATTTTTAAATTTTCACTGTTTTTGGAGTGTGGGGGGGTTGAACCCAAGGCCTGGCACATGCAGGCAAGTGTTCCACCCTGAGCTACAACCCAGCCCACCATGCTGTTTTTTAGAGATGCCCTCAAAATTTACTTCTGCAGGTCATCTTTTGATTTTTAAATGTCAACTCCCCCTCCTCCTCCTCCTACTCTTCCTCTTCTTCTTTTTCTTCTTCCTCCTCCTCCCCCTCCCCTTCCCTCCTCCCCCTCCCCCTCCCCCTCCCCTCCTCCTCTTCCTCTGCAGAGGGAAGTACAGGAGAGCCCAACATGTCTACACTGAGAGTGGCTCTTATCCTACTGAGGCTGATCTTCGGCCCAGAGTTGTATGAACTGGGGTGGGCAGGAATAAAATGGCTCTGTGTCCAAATATTTTCAGAAGCACCTTGGTGGATTTCTTTTTCCCTTCCTTCCTTCCTTCCTTCCTTCCTTCCTTCCTTCCTTCCTTCCTTCCTTCCTTCCTTCTTTCTTTCTTTCTTTCTTTCTTTCTTTCTTTCTTTCTTTCTTTCTTTCTTTCTTTCTTTCTTTCTTTCTTTCTTTCTTTCTTTCACTTTTGCTGGCTCTGCCTGCTACCATCATCCACGAACACCTTTTTCTTCTGGAGCTCTCTGGTGGCTGCCTCCATACTTAGAGCCCCACTCACGGTGGGTGTGTGATAATCACAGTTCCTAAGACCCCACTGCACCTGCACTGCCTCCCTCCCACCGCCTCCCCCACCAGAGGGCTCCCACTTTGCTTTTACTCTGTTTTTGATTTTCTGAAACTCACCAAATTCATTTTTTTGCCTCAGGACCTTTGCACTGGCTGGACTTCCTCTTGAAATTCTTCTCCTGCCTCATCACAAGGCTGGCTCCTCTTTCAGGCCTCAACTCAAACACAGTCTCCTCAGAGAAGTGGTGGGAAGAAAAACAGTCCGTACATGTTTACTGCAGAGGCGCTTTGCAAACTGTGTGTGTTTGTGGGTGTGCTGGGGATCAAACCAGGGTCTTGCACACCCGGGCATGCACTCTACACCGAGCTCCATCCCTACCATTTTTATTTATTTTAAGACCAAAGTCTCTCTAAATTTCCCAGGCTGGCCTCACATTTGTGATCCTCCTGACTCAGCCTCCTGAGTAGCTGGGGTTACAGGTGTGCATTACCTTGCCCAGCTAAAAATATTTTTGATTCAAGGAACTCACCGATGTGGAATGATTAAATTAAGCCAATTAACATCCATCACCTCACATACTTATGTGTGTCGGAATTTTGAAATATCCATTACATTATTAATTCTTATTACTTTATTATCAACCAGAGTAACCATGCTGTGCAGCAGATCTCAAAACTCCTCCTCCCGTCCACCTGAAACTTTGTGCCCCTGGACCAACACCAGACCCTGGCCCTGGGCACTTCATGTCCTAGCAGAGTCCCGGCTGCAAGGCAGCTTGACCCTTCAGCAGCTGCTCTCCACTGCACAGGGGGACATGGCCACTAAGAGGACTCTCCAGAGCTCAACACCACCCTTCCTGTCTTCCTAACACCTCAAACAGTGAGTCTGTAGCTTCCTGCCGGAGCCCCAATCCAGAAGGGGGGAATGCTCTCCTCTCTTTTTAAGTCTGATTCTCAAACCCACCCTCAATCTCTTCTTTCTCCCCACTTCCTTTTATTTGTCTCACCAAATCTGAAAACTTAGGTTGACTGATAATGATAACTGAGCATTAATGACATCATCCGAGCGGCTTTACCTGCAAGCCCAGGAGCTCAGGATGCTTGAGAGATGTATCCTGAGAGCTTGCTGTGTGTGGTCTCAGGGAGAACTGGAAACAAGGAGGCTATCACTGTCCCCACTTCATAGACGGGGAAACTGAGGCTCACGGCAGGAATCTGCTTGGGGGCATAGAGCTCAGAAGTGGGGGAGCTGGTCTGTTTCACTTGAGAGGCCTCCGCCTTTGTTAGTGTTTTGCCCTTCACACACACACACACACACACACACACACACACACACACTCTGTAAATACTCAACTGTGAGAGCAGGACTTTGAACCTCTCTGAGGCTTACATCTCGTGGCAAACTTCCAGGCAGATTCATCTCTAAGAGTTCTGAGAAGCCCTTCCCTTTCTTTCTTCCTCTTTTGCTCTCACAGTTCTTTCCTTCCCGTCCCTTTCTTTCTGTCCTTCCCTTTCATCCTCCTCCACGTCCCTTTCCCCCTCAGGCGGCCTCTCAGCCAGGGCCTGTGTTCAGCCTTGGGGACAGGTGTCAACCAGGAAAACACCTGGAGTCCCCCTCTTTGAAGTCCCAGGATGCTGTGGTCCAGGCCAGCCACCCTGCTTCGGCAAACCGCCCCGCAGGTGAGCAAGCCCCAGGTTGTGACTGCAGGGCAGCCCCTCGGTGTCCCTGAGGGTCAGCTGGCTGCCAGCGGCCCAGGGGAGGTGGAGACCTCACCTGCTTCCTGCTGCCCCCAGAGCAGTGCCCCCTCCAGCCCACGTGCAGCGGGGCCTGGAGCTGGTCCCTTGCCGTGCAGGTGACTTGCTTCCCTGCCTGTGCAGAGAGGGGGCTGCGGGGGACCGGCTGGCACTCTGCACCCTGGGCATGCCTTTGGGCCTGGGTGGGCCCTGCCTGAGGTGTGAGTGTGGCCACCAACTGTCGCACCTTTCTGCAGAAACATTAAAAACAACAAAACAAAACAAAACCCACAACTTTTGGTTGCTGCTTCACCAAGAGTGTTTTTTCCTTTCCTTCCCTCTATCCCTTCCTTTGTGCAGGGTCAACAGCCCCCAAAAGAAAAGAAGCAGCTTCTGGAATAAAGGTGAGACAGCCAGAGGGGGGTTTCAGGACTGTGAAGACCTGCCCCCACACTCTGCAATGTGACAAGCAGGATTTTAGGTTTTCATGGTCCAGATGAACCCCATGCAGACGGACGGTCCCCGACGCAGGAGGGCTCGACTTCGTGCCCAGTGGAAGCAGACTGTAGAACCCTTCTGCTTTTCAGTTAGTTACAGGAGATGTTCAGCCCTGATAATAAACAGGCTCTGTGTGAGGTGGCATTGCCGAATTGCAGGCTGACAGAATGTTCTGGGCGTGTTAGGGCCAGGCTAGGTGTTCGGTACGTTAGGAACATGGAATGCATTTTGACTTACTGATCGTTCAACTTCAGCAGGTTTCCCAGGATGCAGCCCCAAGATAACACCTGTGTGTGGCTTGACCCAGGAAACACCCTGTCCACTCCAAGTGACAGCCAAAGGCGACGTGAACGAGGGCTGCGTTCCAGCCCAGCATTAGTTCATGAACCCCCCCCCCCCTACAGAAATGCAGGGGCCACTCCACGCCACTTACTGATGAGAAGGTGAGGCCAGAAAGCAGGGCGCTGGGGGCGGTGTGGCTTGTCTACACTAATGGTCGCCTCCAGCAGGTGTGTATTTACCACAACTTACTTCCATTTCCTTTTTCCTGCCCAGAACCCACACAAGTAAAGGGATTTCATTCTAGTCATGTACATTCCTGCAATCTTGGAACACTTAGGTACTCCTCCTCCTCCTGCTATTAATAATGCC
The DNA here is from genome assembly GCF_045843805.1 of Urocitellus parryii. Lineage (NCBI taxonomy): Eukaryota > Metazoa > Chordata > Mammalia > Rodentia > Sciuridae > Urocitellus > Urocitellus parryii. The sequence goes on along the minus strand of NC_135536.1, from coordinate 189,770,667 downwards.
ACATCTCTCTGTGTTCTTCAGAGTGGCGGTGACAGCTTTGTTCCCTGTCCATAACTGAGAGGCTTAAAGTCTTTGCTAAGTCTTGTGCCCTTGGTTCGCTCCCATCACTGCATTTTGTACAGATGATGGGCTTGAAAATAAATCTAAAGAAACCAGCATCTGTGCAGATGTACGTTTTCAGCCTTCCACGTGGACTGCTAAGGCACACGAGCATTTTTTCCATGGGGCTAAATCCTCTACCTGGCACTTAAAAACGTGTTTCTAAATATTTATGGCAACATTATTCACACTGTCTGAAAGGTGGAAACCATGGAAGCATCCATCCACTGGTGAATGGATAAGCAAGGGGTCTATCCATCCAGTGGAGAAGGATTTAGTCCTAAAAACAAATGAAGTACTGATACATGCTTTGAGAGGGATGAACCCTGAAAACATAGTAAGTGAAAGGGACCAGTCACAGAGTGCCACATACTGGACTGTTTTATTCACGTGAAATTCCACAACAGTGCAATCCTACAGAGACGGAAAATAGATGAGTGGTTGCCCAGGGCTGGCCTAGCAGGAGGGATAGGGAATAGGGTGCGGGGCGAGGAGCAGGAGGGTGAGTTTGTCAGCGTTTGCCCCGTGACAAGACCAGTTTAGAGGAGGAAATGTTCATTTTGGGCTCATGGTTTCAGAGGTTAAGCCCACTCCATTGCTCAGGCCTTGGGTGAGGCAGAACATCATGGTAAAAGGTCCAGGTGGAGGAGAGCTGCTCAGCTCACAGCAGCTGGGAAACAGAGAGAGAAAGAGGGGGAAGAATCAGAGACAGACATGGTCCAAGGCAGGGATCCACTTCCTCCACCCCACCTGCCTACAGTCACCACCAAATAATCCATTCAAATTATTATTCATCAAAGGGGCTGACCCACCGCCGAAGTCCCAGCTCTCATAATAATCCAATCTCTTCACCTCCGAACCTTGCTGTGTTGCCTATACATGAGCTTTCGGAGGACACCTCACATCCAAACCGTAACAGAAGGGAGTAGCTGAATGGTTCAGGGTTTCTTTTTGAGGTAATGAAAATACAAAGTGGAAACCGTAGTGGTGGTGGGCACACATCTTTAAAGGTCCTAAAAACCAATGAGTGACACACTTTAAAAAATGACCTTCATGGTATCTGAATTATTTCTCAATAAAAGCAATTGAAAAAAATTTTTTTTTACTTTGTTACAGGAGGAACTTATAATTCGAATGTTTTCTATTTGTGTGCGCTTGTGCCTATGATCAAAATCGTGCGTCTCTGTGTGCCTGACAGTCTTAAAAAGATGACCTTACTTTTCTGGCCGGCTTTAGGCTCGTGGTAACATTGAGCAGCGCAGAGTCCTGTACTCCCCCATCTCCCACACGCAACGCATTACCAACGCTGACCCCCAGTGGGACGTTGGTTATGAGACTTGAACCCACACTGGCACTTTTTCACCCACAGTCCCTAGTGCACATAAGGGGGTCTCTCTTGGGATTGCACATTCTATAGATTTGGGAAAAGGTCTAATCATGTCTATCCACCATGACAGTTTCAGTGTCTGTAAAGTTCTTCTGAGGTTCACCTACTCAACACTCCTCCACCTTGAGAACCACAGATCCTTTTACTCTCTATCCGTAGAGTTGGAGTCACATCGTGTGGAGTCTTTTCGGATTGATTTCCTTCATTTAACAACATGCACCCAAGTTTCCTTCAAGTATTCTTTTTTATTTGCCCAGTTCTGGGGACGGATCCCAGAGCCTGGCATATGCTAGGCGAACGCTCTGTCCATGTGCCCTCCATGGGCCTCGTGGCCCAGGGCTCATGTCTCTTCAGCACTGAGCAGTGTTCCCTTGCCGGGGGACCATAGTTGATCCAGCCACTCACCTACTGAAGGGCATCTTGCGTGTTTCCAACTCTGCAATTATAAACAGAGCTGCTATAAATACCTACGGGCAGGGTTCTGCCTGGCCAGTTTCCAGCTCTTTGGGTGAATCCTGAAGAGCATCCTGACTGGATCATACTGAAGGTACTTTTAGTTTGGAATGAAGCTGCCCAACTGTCTTCTGAAGAGGCTCCTCCCTTCTGCACACCCCCCAGCAACGAGTGAGAGTTCCAGTTGCTCCACGTCCTCCTTAGCAGGGTGTCTTCTCCTTCTTGGCACTGTGTCTCCAGGGTCCCCTCTTGTCCCCACAGGGCCCTCTGGGCTCTTCCTCACCTTCTTTGCTGCACCCCATTCTTTGGGCTCCTCCCACCCTCTGGACTCCACGCGGCTTGGCAGGAAGAACCACACTTAAAAGGAAAAGGGAGGGTATCACCTTGTTAGCCACCGCCATCCCAGCCCAAGCTGACGGTCACTCATCCTTGTGTGACCTTGGGGGAACTAGCGCCATCCCTGAGTGCATTTCCTCACCTGTGACAAGGCGACTGTAGCAGAAATGAAAGATCGTCAATCCCTGGAAAGGATTCACCTGCACGCTTGGTGAACATCAGCGCTCAGGATTTCCAGTGTGTTTTTAAAGACGAGATGCTTCTTTAGAAACAGTGACGCTGAAAAACGATTGAGATCCAAGAGGCAAAAACAGTTTCAGAAGTTCCAGAAGCTGAGGGCTGGGGATGTGGCTCAGCCTGCGGAGGCCAGGGTTCCATCCATAGCACCCCACGCCCAAGGCTGGCCTGGGAAAGTCGAGATCCTGGGGCGAAGAGAGTGGTCTTGCCGCCCAAAGAGACCAGCTCTTACTATATTTTGAATATAAATCCTTTGTTAGACGTGTGATTTATAAACATTGTCTTTCAGTCTGTAGTTTGTCTAACATTTTGATAATTTTATCAATTTTTTCTTCTTCTATGGAGAGTGGTTTCGGCGTTGTGGTTAATGTTTACAGACACCAGGAGCCAACCAAGATGCATGTGTGGGCCTCGTTCATCCTGTGGATTTTGAGGCTGGAGGGAGCTTGAGGAGATGGGGAAGCCACGGGCATGTGCCTCTCGGTCTGTGGCAGGTCTGTGAGTGACACAGGGTCCCGGACACTGTGCTCTGAAATCCATCCTCAGGTCTGCGGCAAGGCAGCATCACCTTCGGCTTCCCCTTGACAAAGACTGTGTGCAGAAGGGAAACTGAGGCGAGTCAGTCCTGGGGGACAGGGGACTCCTGCGATGGGCCTTTGACAACTTTCTTAGAAGTGCAGGCGGTCTGGGGCTTCCCCTCTCCACCTGTCCGTCCTTCCCTTTGCTCCTGCACCTGTGGGGCCTGTACTGGGGTCTGGCTCTTCTCCCGGGCCCTCTCCTGTCCTTTACTACTTCCCCCTGTGTATCAACTAGTACCTTTGGTTGGCTGTTCATCTGACAGTGATAGTGGATTGTCATTTTCATCAAGAGACTACTGAAAGAGATTTAATTTCCTCCATCATGATTTTGATCAGTTTCAAAAAGTTTCATTTAGCTTTGACTCATTACTAGCCGGAAGTTATTTTTAGGATCCTGGTGTTACAATTGAGAAAACGCACATTAGGTTTCTTTCTCATATGACCTTCAACATTTCAGGACAGTTCGGGTTTTCTGGATCAGTCACAAATTGTTAATATTCTTTGGATGCTGCCACTTGGCCCATTCCTCCCTGCCGTCCTCTGTAAAGACAGAGCATGTGTTTTATGTTATCTTTGTCAGGGACAACGCATCATGTCCAGTCTGCAACAACCTGTTCCTCATATTACATACTCCTTTTTATTAATTAGATGATTAAGTAACCCAATAGCTTGTTCATTACTTTTATTAAAAATTGTTTCTCTTTTTCTTTTTTTGGTACTAGAGATTGAACCCAAGGGAGCTCTACCACTTAGCTACTTCCCCAGCCTTTATTTTTTTATTTTGAGACAGGGTCTCGCTAAGGGCGGAGACTGGCTTTGAACTTGCAATCCTTCTTCCTCAGCCTCCCAAGCTGCTGGGATTAAAGGCATGGACCATCATGCCCAGTGTCTCCTGTGCTTAATGGCAGGGCCTGTGTTCTCTTTTGGCAGAGAATGTACCAGATTTGTATAGGTGGAAATGCCTCAGATGTTGTAAAAGTGGCCACTTTATTTTTTTTTAATTTATTTATTTTACAGTAGCATGCATTTTGACATATTATACACATATGGAGCATGACTTCTCATTCCTCTGGCTGTACATGGTGCATAGTCACTCCAATAGTGTGTTCATACATGTACATAGGGTCATAATGTCTGTCTCACTCTATTGTACTTCCCATCCCCACAGCCCCACATCTTCTCTCACTCCCCTCAACAAAAACCAGAGTTCCTTCATTCTTCCCAATCCCCTCCACCCCACTAAGGATCAGCATCTGCTTATCAGAGAAAACATTCAGATTTTGGGTTTTTGAGTTTGGTTTATTTTGCTTAGCATGATATTCTCCAATTACACCCATTTACCTGCAAATGCCATATTTCATTCTTCTTCAAGGCTGGGTAATATTCCATTGAGTACGAGTACCATACTTTCTTTATGCATTCATCTGTCGAAGGGCATCTAGGTTGGTTCCATAGTTTAGCTACTGTGAATTGAGCTGCTATAAACATTGATGGCCACCTGATATTTTAAATTACATTAAATATGAATGTCCTGTGCATCTTCACGTACGTTTTCTAATTTGTGGAACTGCCACACTGAAATCTAAACCTCAGGGTCCTTTCATTTGGTTTTTACGGGAGCACAGGCACAGTCGCTTGTTTTCTTACTGTGTGTGGAATTTATTGTTTGTGACTTTTCAGGAAGTTTGTGGATCAGCCCTTGTCCTATGGCATAAGCAAGAGACAAGCTTCGTCCCCTTACCTCATTGAAGCCAGGGCAGATTTTCAGTCCCTAACCCAAGTCGAGCTGAGGACTGGCTCAAGAGCAACCTCCAGGTCTTCCTCTCTCTGCCAGGGTAGGTGTGTGCGTGTGTGCGTGCGTGCGTGAGTGCGTGCGTGTGTGTGTGTGTGTGTGTGTGTGTGTGTGTGCACAGTCTGATTCTATTCATTCTTCAGAAAGTATCGTCTCTCTGGAGAACTGGAGCCGCCTTCTCTGGCCCTCTGCTGGTCCTCCTTGCTCTTTTCTCTCTTCTTCCTTTGCAGAGTCGGGGTGGAACCCGGGGCCTTGCACATGCTCTCTCACTGAGCCACATCCCAGCCCCTCCTTTAACCATAACCCTGTCCTGCCTGTTTTTAAAAAATTTGTTCTAATAAGTTATATATGACGGTAGAATGCATTTTGACACCTCATACATAAATGGAACATAACTCCTCCTTCTTCTGGTTGTGCCTGATGGAGAATCACACCAGTTGTGTAGTCGTATGCACACAGGGTCATAATGTGCAATTCAGTCTACTATTCTTCCTACCCCCCATATCCCCTTCTCTCTGACCAAACCAAAGTACTTCTATTCTTCTCTAGCCCCCTTCCCCTTATTGTGAATTAGCATTTGTATGTCAGAAAAAAACATTTGGCCTTTGTTTTTTGGGGATTGACATATTTCGCTTAGCATGATATTCTCCAGTTCCATCCAATTACTGACAAATGCAATTGTTTCATTCTTCTTTAAGGCTGAATAATATTCCACTGTGTACATATACCATATTTTCTTCATCCATTCATCTGTTGAAGGGCACCTAGGTTGGTTCCATAGCTTAGCTATTGTGAATGGAGCTGCTATAAACATTAAACATTGATGTGGCTGTGTCACTGTAGTATTCTGATTTTAAGTCCTCTGTGGTATAAACCAAGGAGTGGGATAGCTGGGTCAAACGGTGGTTCCATTCCGAGTTTTCTGAAGAATCTCCATACTGCTTTCCAGAGAGGCTTCCTGCCTATGGTTTATAATGATGGATTTGTCCTCTTGTTTAAAGTTGCTGTCCCCTTGATTTTGTAAACTCCCCGTCAATAGGAACTGCAAGTCTTACCACAGTGTAAGAATATGGGCCCTGAGGCCACATGTCCCAAGCCCGAGTGCTAACTTTGTCACTTGCAAGTTGTGCAAGTTCGTCTAAGTCCCTTAACCTCTGGGCTTCTCCATTTCCTCGTCTGTGAACCGGACACGATCATAGTAAGGACCACGTTCTGTTCTGGAGGTTATTGATGCAGAGAGAGCACTAAACAGTGCCCGGTGGGGACAGGCACTGGAGCAGTGCCAGCTGTTAGCATTCAGTGTCCTATCTTCAGGGTCCGATGCAGGAGAACCCAAGTTCTCCTTAACAAGAGCATCATCTCTCTCTCTTTTTTTTTTTTTTGAATGAAGCATTTGTGGAATGAAGGCTTTCTCTCACTGAATAAGTGAATTGATATCTCGTCCTCTCTGACTCCTTGACCATATACCACTGTATTTAAATATTAGGTGCCTCAAGCTTTATTTAGTATGTGAAGGGCGATGATTGACCTTGAATTCCAAAACAAAGACAACTCAGTTCTGCAAGTACTTGAACCATTTTTATAATTCTTTTTTTTTCAACAGCATATATCTGTGTTGGCCTGCCTGGACCAGATGAAACCTGTCAGTATGGGCTGGGGGTGTAGTTCAGTGGTACAGCACTCGTCTAACACGTATGAGGCCCTGGGGCCTATCCCTAGCACCACAGGAAAAACAAAGGGAAAACCTGTCAATATTATGAAATTGAGGTCACTCAGCTAGTCACAGTAGTGTCGTGTAACACATTGTCTCAAAACCCTATGGTGGCTGGGGTGTGGCTCAGTGGTAGAGCGCTTGCCTCCCATGTGTGAGGCACTAGTTTTGATCCTCAGCACCACTTAAAAGTAAATAAACAAAGACATTGTGTCCATGTATAACTAAACAAACAAATAAACAACAACCATCACCAACATCCCCCTCTAGTCTTTTACTGTCACATAAGCATCTTCAAGCTGGCTGGGGTTTGTCTCATGGGGCTGGGCGGGGCTTCAAGGGGTAGTTTGTACCCAGGTTGGCTCCTGGTGGCTTTCATCCATCTTGGGTGGGCAGGACTCTCTTGGAGCCACTGGACGCGCAGGACAGCCAGTCCTATAGGCACAGCCACCGCAAGGTTCCGCTAGCCCTGGGCTCGTTAATATCCCATAGCCAACACAGTCACAGGGCCCAATCCAACATCGGCGCGGCACGGCAGGAGTGGGAAGGGCATCCATATTTTCTGAACACTCGTCCAAACTTTTCCAGGTCCTTCATCCAAATAAAAATCAAAACAAAAATCAAACAATAATGTAAACTATAATTGGGTCTTTTAAAGGGACAACAAAACCTTATGTGTCTATTGAAATTAAAAATAACCTTTTAATTTTTCTGGTTGCCTTATTAGGCTGGCAAGGAGGGCCTAGAGTGGCATCTCTCCTTTTCTGGTCCTTTAGTGTGACCTTAGACTGCGAGTAGTATAGATCAGTGCAAGCCGTCTGTATTTTTTTTTTATTAAGAGTTTTTTTTTATTGGTTCTTTTTAGTTATATACGACAGCAGAATCCATTTTGATATAACAATGCAAGCATGGGATATATCTTATTCTAGTTAGCAGGCGGTGGGGGGGAGGGGATTTAAAAGACATCAGGCACCCATTCTTCTGGATGTACCTGGTGGTGGGGTTCCCTGGGCTGTGTATCCCAGCCAACTGCACAGGGAAGGGACTTGGGGAAGTTTGTGGGAGGCAATTGTTAATTCAAATACATCCCATTGCCTCAGGGCTTGAGGGCTCTGTTTGCTCTCTGGAAATGCAAGGGCCTTGTAGCCTTTCCCTGCCTGTTTTTACACCCAAGCTGACTCTGAGGTGTGGAGCTCAAAGGGTTCCTCCTGCAGATGCAGTGCCAGGCACCTTCCAAGGGCCATGCCGCCCCTGGGCTTCTGTTGGTCTGTCTTCCTAGCAAAGCAAATGAATTCACTTTCTCAGCCTGATTGTTGCTCACGGGAAGAGCCTGCCTGGAAGATAATCAGCAGAGAGAAGAATGTAGACAAGTCAATAAACAGTTTAATGAATATAAAGATAAAATGTAAATTAAAGCTGGCCTTCAGAACCCCACATTTTCCTTTCATGCGCTGTTTATTCAATAATCACACAGCCAATTACAACTCGCTTAAAGGATTTTTATATACCTATTAGTCTATAAATATCTTCAGTGTATTTATAGATAAAGAGGGAGGAGGCCTTTATGAGGGAGAGACACTGCCCCCCTCCACTGGGGTTGAACCCAGGGCCTCACACACATCAGGCAGGCAGTGTGCTCCTCCCAGAGTGGGAAGCACTTCTAGGCCACCCCTGCAAATATTGGTCATCTATTTATTCTGTTTTTCCCCCGGTTGTTGTTTAGGTTGTTGTTTACTGGATGACTAGAATAGGTGTGGTAGGTGTGTCACCCGGAAGATCAGGTGCCTCTGGTTTGAAAGGTTCACTCTCAGGGCCATCTCAGAAACCCGGAGATGAAATCTTATGAGCTAATGGTAAAGCTTCAAGTAACCTCTGCTAAGGGAAGGGCCTAATTATGTGTGATTTTAAAAGCAGTATCTGCAGATTAAATGATAAGATGTCTCCTTTCTGTCTGGTGCCTATCCTATATGGCAACCCTAATTGAATCCTGACTGTTAGCTCTTCTTGGCTGTGAATTAGGGCCCTGGAAGCTTCCGTTTAGGGTTAGCTATGTAGGTGCAAAGGTCATTATTGTTGTCCTGTTTGTCTTTTGGTCTGAAGGAAAGAAATAGCAGTTAAGTAACTGTAATGACAAAAGAGTAATTTTCTTTGGGAAGTCTCACCAAAAAAAATAATTAAAAAAAAAGGCTTACTTATTTATTTAACTCCTATGGAATTTCTGCTTTTTGGAAAAAATACGTTGAAGAAAAGCTTTGTTTTTACAGATATGAATAAAAGCAAGAGGGGTTCTGCCTCTCAAGTTAAGAGCAGTCTTGAAAAGGCATTCCAAGAAAGTTGGCGCTGTGTTCTGAATTGCTTGTTGGGAGAACAAAAGAAGCAGGGGAGAGCTTGGCTTGGTTTCCTCTGCCGTCAGGGCAGAAAGAGTCTCCGAGCTCAGATCTCCACTTCCTGGACCAGGAGAGAAGCGGGCTGGTGGCGAATTCAGTCAAGAAGTGCTGAGTGATCAGCAGAAATTCGGATGCACCGGGCCTGGAGGGCAAAGGAAGAATGTTCCCAATTTGGTTAAGATCTGAGAGGAGAGCGGCCCTGTCCCCATGGTGGGTGTCACCAAATACTCTCCCACCTTCCCTCGGGTGACCTCAGAAGGGGCTGGTCAGGCTGGATGGTGCAGTCTGTCCAGGCCTGGTGCTATGGAGTCCTTTAATCCAAGACAACGTTTTCCGGATAGAATTCAAAGACAGCGGAGGTAGCAAGAGAACAACTTTGCCATGATAAATGTTTACTTGAAAATAATGCCCGAGTCAGGCCTAACTGAAATGATAAGGCTCTGTGGGCTTCTCCAGGCAGGGAGTAGCCGCAGAATCCACCAAACCAGTTGGGCAGCTTTCTTTTTGGTCTGGTATGCTCCCAATCACTGGCCACAGCCTTCTGGGATCCTCAGAGAGTTAGTTTGTTTTCTCCCCTAAATTCTTCTGTACAGAATGCCTGTATTTGTTCCCCCTTTTTAAATAACAACAACAAAAATCAAACGCAGGCTGCCTGAGCTCCCCGGATCATCGCTGTTAGTTTCCTGCCACTGTGCTGGCAGGCCCAGGGGGAGGGGAGGCCGAGGATTGAAAAGACATCGGGCGCCCTTCTTGGCGAGGGCTCTCCTGCGAGGCTGGCCAGCTCGCCTTTTCACGACTGTCCCTGGTGGATGTCTGTCACAGCCGGCCTGTCAGGGGGGGAAATGGAAATTGTGGGTGAAATTGTGGGTGAAGAGGGAGAAGAGCACGGCTTAGTGGTGGGTGGGTTTGCCTTAGCACCTGGATTGGCGCCTCGGATTTCAGGCGCCTTGGGAACAGGGGAGGGGACTGAGCAGAGGACAGAAGGGACAGGGAGGCTGGGGGCGGGTGAGAGGGGGCAGCACCCCGTGGTGAGGCTGAGGCTCCCGGAGGGTGAATAATATAAAACTTGAGACTTTTTTTCCCCCAGGGGGAACTGAAACCAGAGGAGCTCTAACACTGGGCAGGTTTGGAGGATTCTCCAGTCTAATCGCTGCTTCCTGCCAAGCAGCGCTGTCTGCGGGCCTTCTTGGGAAGGAACCTGCATGGTCATTCGAATGCTTCAGACCCTCCGGGTTCCATCTGCCGACCTCTGCGCCCCCTCTGAGGGCTGGTTAAATAGGGGTGGCAAGTGCTTTTTTAAGTGGAACTGATCTCTGGTGAGGTAACTTAATCTGAGTGTTAAGAAGCTGAAAATGAATGTTTTAACCCGACCATTCCTAGAAGACACAGAAATTGTGTTATTGGAGGCTGCTCTGTGCCATTCAAAGTCCCGAGCGCTGCTCTGTAAAGGTTTCCCTTGGGTTTTACAGAATGTTTACAAGGTTCCTAAGTGTGCTTTTTCATCCCTGTATATTTTAAATGGCCCAAAGACGGCTCCTGCTTTTATTTGAGAGTCTTTGGAGCTACTTGAATGGAGCAGGGTTCTTTTGTTTCCCATTGATTTGGGAAACAAAAAGCTCAGGGAAAAAAAAATCTACTTTGCTTCTGAAGGCCATATGCCCATTAAGGTCTTGTTGGTAAGTGAAACCAAGCACCTGAAGACTTCTTCAAGTTTTAGAACAGAAAGAATATCCTTACGGTTATGAGGCTGGTGTGCATCGGCCTCTGTCTCTGTGTAGCTGTCCTGCTCTGGCCCAGGGAGGGTTAAGTCAAGCAACGTCTTCCAGTACAATAAAGCACAACAGAAAAGGGAAATCGAAGTCCTTAGGGTGGGCCACACCCAGGGGCATCTAGCCAGCTCTGCCCTCACCTCTTCTCCCTTCTTCCTCCTTCCCAACTTCTCTGTGGCCAGGATTCTCACTCTTGGCACAATCCACCTTTTGGTGTTGATATTTCTTGTTGGTGAGGCGTGGAGCCTGTCCTGTGGGTTGTAGGACATTGACCATATTCCTCATCTCCTTCACCATCGTGACAATTAAAAGTGTCTCCCAACATTGCTACGGGTCCCCTGGAGTGTGTGTGTGTGTGTGTGTGGGTGGGTGGGGGGGCGCACATCCAGCTGAGAAGCAGAGCACCAGGCATCTACCCACTGAGCCCTTGGAAGAGCAGGGATTCACTTAGGGCTCAGCCACGTAGAGTAAAAATGACTGCTCAAAACCAAGTAACTTCAAGCAGAATTCAAAGAGTGAGAACTGAAAATATGAAGGCCCAAAGGAAGAGGCGGAAACAGAGAACTTAGAGGTAACTTCACAGACAGCCCTTCATTTTCAGATGGGGGCCACTGAGGGAGGGGGATCAAAAGGACACAATTAGATGAGGTACTAACTGCATTAAGGCTTATTTCCTCTTTTTAGGCAGTGCTGGTGTTACTCACCCAGCCCAGGGCCCCTCCCACTGGCTCCCATCTGAGAGGCAGCTGAAGACCAGGTGTCTCGGAGCATTTCCCCTCACGACCTTGAAGTGGCATTTACTTATTTAACTTTTCAGCAGATAAAATGGGCATTGCTGAAATAATGATGATGATGATGATACTGTATATATGCATATTTCATGAGGTCCTGTTTGGATAATAGATAAAAATTATTGTAGTGGCTGTGAATGAATATGGCTATAGGAAGTTAATTTTATTGATTCTTTTAGTACTGGGATTGAGCGCAGGACCTCATGCATGCTAAGCTCCCACTTTACCACTAAGCTTTTCCCCCAGTGCCTCCCCTATCCAGTTTTATTATATATATATATATATATATATATATATATATATATATATATATATAGCAGATCTTTGTTTCTTTAATATTGACCATTCATATTGACTATTAAATAAAAAAGAGAAGTAATGCCCGGAACCAATGTCCCATAGTTATCAGAAAGATAATGAAGCCATCAGGGTTTTTTATGTTTTAAAACAGAAGTTTTTAATCACGAAGTGTTTCCAGCAGTGCACAGAGCAGCATGACAGTCCTGTGTCACTGCCGAGCCTTTCTGAGGCCCTTCCCAGTCCTTCAGGCCTGGAACCTTCTTTGCTCCCAGTCTGCCACTGCTTAGTCTTGTAATAAGCAAAAAGTGCTCTCCTTCTGCCTTGCCATTCCTCATGAGACTCCTTATGTACTTCCATGAAAGATACATACTTACTTTATTATTATTATTATTATTTTTTATTGGTTGTTCAAAACTTTACAAAGCTCTTGACATATCATATTTCAAACATTAGTTTCAAGTGAGTTATGAACTCCCATTTTTACCCCAAATACAGATTGCAGAATCATATCTGTTACACATTCACCTTTTTACATAATGCCATACTAGTAACTGTTGTATTCTGCTACCTTTCCTATCCTCTACTATCCCCCTCCCCCCCATCTTCTCTTTCTATCCCATCTACTGTAATTCATTTCTCTCCTTATTTTTCTTCCAATTCCCCTCACAACCTCTTTTATGTAGTTTTTTATAACAATGAGGGTCTCTTTCCATTTCCATGCAATTCCCCTTTTCTCTCTCTTTCCCTCCCATCTCGTGCCTCTGTTTAATGTCAATCTTTTCTTCCTGCTCTTCCTCCCTTCTCTATTCTTAGTTGCTCTCATTATATCAAAGAAGACATTTGGTATTTGTTTTTTAGGGATTGGCTAGCTTCACTAAGCATAATCTGCTCTAGTGCCATCCATTTCCCTGCAAATTCCATGATTTTGTCATTTTTTAGTGCTGCATAATACTCCATAGTGTATAAATGCCACATTTTTTAATCCATTCATCCATTGAAGGGCATCTGGGTTGGTTCCACAGTCTAGCTATTGTGAATTGTGCTGCTATGAACATCGATGTGGCAGTATCCCTGTAGTTCGCTCTTTTAAGGTCTTCAGGGAATAGACCAAGAAGGGCAATAACTGGGTCAAATGGTGGTTCCATTCCTAGCTTTCCCAGGAATCTCCATACTGCTTTCCAAATTGGCCGAACCAATTTGCAGTCCCAACAGCAATGTACAAGAGTACCCTTTTCCCCACATCCTCTCCAGCACATGTTATTGTTTGACTTCATAATGGCTGCCAATCTTACTGGAGTGAGATGGTATTTATAATTTTTTTTTATTTTATTTTGGTACTTTTTAATTATATATGATAGTGGGATTCATGCATACTCATAACGTAACATTTGCTTTATTGTTTATTGTAAATAATTTTTACAAAACCAACTGTGATCTTGTAAGGGTCCGGCGAACGTCGGAGGAAGAGACCACCAAGAGACCGACTCATGCAACAGCAAAAGGGGGTTTATTGAGAATCCAGCGCGCTGGGGCTCCAGGCCCACTCAAGAAGGGAGAGCGGCCAAGAGCCCCGAGCAGGGGTTAAGCAGTGCTTAAGTACACTTTTTGGGGAGGGCGGGGGGCTTTGCATACATCAGAGCAAATCATCATGAGGCACGGGAAAATCAAACTCCAACTCTCAAACATGATTAGCACATTCATTGGCCGCAACAGGTCGGGCGGGGGTGATAGGTCAGTCCTAAAGCGGGGTGGACATTCAAACTGATTGGTTTGGGCCCTGAGATGCCTAGGTGCCAAGCTGCACAGGGTCCTAGGTTATTAAACAACTAAATGGTCAGGGGGAATATCTACTGGGCAGTCCCGGAAATTGTCCTAACAGCTACAGGAATTTCAGGTTTTGAGTGTAGCATAGGAACTTAACAATACCTGGTCCTTTACATTTTAACTCAGGCTTTGCAGCTTAGAAACTTTACCCTTTCAATCTAGGCTATTATACCCCAAGGGATTTGTCTGAACTCAGCACCTAGAGCAAGCCTGGCATACTATGGGTGCTCAATAATTATCTGTAGAATGAAATGCTACTTTCTGGACAGCTGTGGGCAAGGTTGGGTTGGGACATTTTGGCAAGGGATGATGAACTCTTGCAACCTGGAAATGACCTCTTTTCAAGTATAATAATATTCTACTTAATATTTAATTTGTTTAACAGGACAAATTAAATATTTCAAAAAGGTGGTAATTTATTCTCTTTATTTAACAGGTTTTTTTGTTTAGTAGAGAAAGATCTAATAAAGAAAATAAAATGTGCCGTTAGCCTACTGATCAGAGAAGCCTTTGTAACATTTAAATAAATAAGAACACATGGTTATAATTAGAAACCTCAAAGTTTATAGAAATTATTAAATAGTTGGGCGGGGTGGCATGTGCCTGTAATCCCAGTGACTTGGGAGGCTGAGGCAGGAGATCACAAATTTGAGATCAGCCTCAGCAATTTAGCAAGGCCCTCCCTAAGCAACTAAAAAAGATTCCTGTCTCAAAGTAAAAAAATATAAAGAGCTGGGGATGTGGCTCAGTGGTTAAGAGGCCCTGGGTTCAATCCCTGGCATCAAAAATAAATAAATAGTACAAGACATTCACCTATCTACTTTCCTAGTTTATTCACAAAAAAGGAGTCTCTGTAATAAATTTCTCATATATTTTTCCAGAAATTTTTTCTATGCTAAAAGCCATAAATATATTAGCAATATATACATACATACATATATATGTATTACACACACACACACACACACTGGCAAAATACACATTCCCTCAAATTGCTTTACACACACACACACACACACACACACACACCACACTCCAGAAGTGTTTGTCCCATGATTCCTGCGCAGTTTGCACAACCATCTGCCGAGCATCCTGCCTGTCCACCATTCAGTCCCCAAAGCCCAGCTCATGGGAGCCTCATTACTATGCGTGCAGTGAATAATTAAACTGGTGCACCCTAATCTAACACGAGCACTCTGCTTTTATTAATGTCCCTTGACAGAAGCAGGATCCTTATACCATTAGTGAAGTTCTTCAAGATTCATATTCCATGGCCATTTATAGATTTTTCAAAAATTGATTGTGTGTTAGGTGCTTTCATGTGAATTATCTCATGTGATCTTCAAAGTAATCTCCTGAAGTGGTTATTTAAATTCCTGTTCTTCAGATGGAGGAAATGGACACTCCAGGAAGTTAAAATCAAACTACAATAAGATTTTAATATTAGGAGAAGACTCTGTGCTCTATTTCCATTTCTAAGTCTCTTTCTTCCCACAATTGACAGTCAGAATGCCTCAAAGTTTAATCTTTGCTCTAAACACCAAATATCCCTGTCTGGTCCATCGCGCCCCAGAGGTGCACTTCAAGTCTCTGTAAGGAGCCAGCAGATAAAGCAGGCAGCTGCCAACGCCACCTAAACACTAACAAAAACCAAACCAAACCCACCAACAAAAGTGCCTCTGACAGCAAAGAAGTCTCTCCACGGAGTAGAAACAGATCCACAGGACTTCTAAGAAGCTGCCTGCCTAGAAACACAGGAATCAAAACACAGGAAGTAAGTTGTAAAGGGCACAATGATGCACACAACAGCTGGGGGGGGGGGCAAACGGAATCTATTTACAAGTCACTTTTCTATGTGGGGAGGGAGGGCTTGGGATCAGAAAGTTCCCCCAGCGGCCCCATTCGCAAAAAGAAATAGCTTCGAGGGGATTCCGTGAAAAAGTTAAAAGCCATTTAATTGCACATTTAAGATGGTTGAATAACATCCCAAGCTGGAGAGGGAGAAAGACAGACAGACGACAGACAAACTAAATGCGGTTTGATTTTGCCAGCAGTCAGCCAGTACAGCTTTCAGGGGTGTGTGTGTGTGTGTGTGTGTGTGTGTGTGTGTGTGTGTGTGTGAGAAATGTGGTCTGTGAGTTGGTGTTTAGTAACTGTAAATAGTAGCGTGTGTGCAGAGCCAGGGAGTGAAAGCCGTCCTCCTGTACAGGGCCTTCTCTTTTCCTGAGAAGAAAAGAGAGGCTGAGCCCATGTCCACCGTCACTGCCCACCTTCCTATAGGACAGACACTGCCAAGGATGAGGCTGCTCGCCCACCTGGGGCTGGTCTATGGCTTCTGTTCCATCTTATGGAGGCAGAGATTGAGGGGAATTACTTTTAAAAGAAATAATCACAGGAACAGTAAAAGTAGGGAGGAAAGGAGAGAGAGAGAGAGAGAGAGAGAGAGAGAGAGAGAGAGAGAGAGAGAGAGAGAGAGGAAAGAGAGAAATTAATTTTCAGGACAGAATGGAGTTGGCTGTACTTTTCTACTTTCATTGATAATGGTAAGAGGAGCACAGCAAATGCTAGCAAATGCTATAAGCTGGAGGTGCTATAAACAGAGCCTCCAGAGGAACGTGGTGGGCAGGAAGGGCAACCGTCCCCGAGAGCAAGAGGGTTTTGCCAATAGCAGATGGGCCCCGGGGCTGTGTGGCAGCCAGCGGCCAGGTGAGACTTCATCCTGCACCTCAGTACCTCACTGTGGGAGAAGGTTAAAAATCAAGATTGGAACCCTAGAATCCCAACCAACCAAACCAAACCCTTATTCAGTCGGAAAGAACAAGACAGATGAGGTATTTTTTTTTTTTTCCTGAGAAGTGCATGGGCAAGTGCCCTCACCTGCCTCTGATTAGTATCTCTCGGTCATTGTTATCAAAGCACCAATAAAACACACTGTTGCTTGAGGTGTGGGTGTTGTCATTGGGAGACTGTAGGAACTGGGGGCACAGAGGAACGTTGGGTGGCATCAATGTGGAAAGACTCTTGGAGCCAGGCACTCTGATCCATTTGCTCTTCTGTTTGTCTGTAGTACTTGCCTGACTTTCTAAAAAAGTGCCAGTATGTATGTCTCTGTTTCATTAATTTCAAACTTAACGCGACCAAGAGAGAACTTGGATCCTCTGCTGCCCCAGGGTGGCCGTCTTTCCTGTAGTTGCCAGGAGTCTTCTCTGCAGCGACTGGAGGGGTGTCTTGGTCTCTCCCCTGACCTGTACGGCCTGTTCCTGGGCCTCCGAGACAGCCCAGATCTTTCCAGTTTAGCTCATCTCCACTGGCCTTATAAGTTAAGTGGTATTTGGGCTGGACAGTCCAACTCGTCTCCCTCTCAATCCTCTATCCAAAGTGACCATTGGGAACAATGGCGTCAGATGTCGAGGATCTCCTGACAGCACACAGGGGGGCGGCGGTGCCCGTCTCCCTGCCAGTTTCTCCTTCTGCTTGCTCTGCCCAGCCGCCTCATCCTTCTTCCTGTGCCCCAAGCCTGCCCGCTCCTTCCTCCTTGGGGCCTTTGCTTGGCTGTCCCTGTTTCCTAAGCAGCTGCCACTCACGTCTCGTCATCTTTAGCGCGCCTGTCACTGCTGAATGCATGAACCCCTTCGTTGTGTAGTCTATGGGATTTCTCCCTATACACACAGGGTCCAGGGGGACGAGGACTGTCTGCCCTCTTAACGTCTCTATCTGGGTGCAGCTGTAGTCTCAAGGGCTGGGGGTACAGCCCAGTGGTTGGGTGTGGGAGGAGTCCAGGGTTCCCACACCCGCACCCAGATCACCATGACCCCCGCTTCCCACTCCCACAGCCCCACCTCCCCCCGTGCTTTCCTCTTACGGTCTTCAGGTCCCCGAATCCTTGATACCGTCCCCCTCCCCTCATGACCCTGGGCACCTTCCATTGGCATAAGCCTGAGATCCATTGCCACCCACTGCTCCTGCCTGGCCCTGGCAGCCACAGCATCTCCCTACTGCCCCCACGTCAGTCATCTGGTGCCCCCTGCATCTAGTCTGCAGAGTGGGGGTATTTGAAGGTCACCCTACAGGCCACGTCTCCCCCACCACAGTGCCATGACTCCCCATCCCCAAGTGAAATTGGAAGCCCTCCGGGGCCACCTGACCCACCTCTCCTCTTTCTTCACCTGCTCTACTTGGACCTTGCTACCCAAGGGCCTGTCCCCGGGAGTCCCCTGAACCTGGCACTTGGTCCTTCTGGAATGATCTCTCCCAGATGCCCCCTGTGGCCAGCTGTCACTTTCTGAGCTCTCTGCTCAGGGGGTCAGCTCCAGGATCCCTCTCTCAGATGCCCCTCACACACGGCCACGCCCTCCCCATGACCTCCTGCACTTCTGCCGTCTCTGACGTGGGCCACGTTTGTCACTTGACGGTGGTCTCCTCTTGCACCTAGTTCCTCAAGGGTGGGCGTTTTCGTCTCTTGCTGGCACTGCCACAGGTGTACTGCTTTGGGGGGCACCTGGGGAGTAGTAAGTGCTCATAGACACCTGGGTGAATGGATGGCGGTGTTCCTGTCGAGTGGTACACGCTGGGGACTTCAATCCCTGTTGAGTGATAAATGAATGACGATTAAAAGAAATTTAGGGGCTGAGGGGTGTGTTCAGTGGTGGAGCCCTGGCCTAGCATGGGTGAGGCCCCGGGTCCCATCCTCAGCCCAGGAAACGAAGGAGGAAGGAGGGAAGAGAGAGAGAGGGAGGAAGTCAAAAGACTTATCCAGTCAACAAAGATTCAACCCTAACCAGAGTCAGGAATAAAAGAGACACATCTGGCCACCTGGAACTCACTGGAACTCAGTTCACTTGGGAAAATCCACCGAACGGTCACAGAAGCCTGTGGATTCAGACTAGGGGGAGCAATACCCGGGGAGGGCAGCTCTGTTAGAACCAGGACAGCTTCTTTGAGGAGTTGACATTTGAACTGAGATGAAGGTTGAGGGGAGGAAAGAGGTTGTGGGGGCAGCTGGGGAAGAACCCTGCAGGCAGAAGCAGCTTCAAATGCAAGGGCTCTGAGCCCCGGGGTGTATTTGTGTGTTACTGTTTCCAAGACCCTAGTGAGACAGTACTTGGCTTCTGATGTTGATTGCTATCTAGCTTGTTTTCTGTGTTCACTTCTGGCTTAACTTTAGATTTTAGCTGCTCCTAGGTGACAGTTTTGATGCTTTCCTTGTAGGAATGGGATGCACTTCCTAACCCGGTATTCTGAGTCAATCTGGGAGACCACAGAGTTCATGCAGTGTGCGGCTGGAATTTTACATCACCCTTGTTTGTTTTCTTCTCTTTCCAGTCCTTTGACACTGGCTCGTCATTACAATTTAGAGCTCACCCTGGGTTAAGTGGACAGTTTCCTGGAAAACAGCTGGCTGGACTTCCCGTGTGTCTCTGAAATAAACATGCCACTTGGAGACAGGTTTCCTTTAGAACCTTCCCACTCAGCATCTTTTTTTGCAAATCACATTCCCGTTTTGCATGACTTCTCGGAAGAAATCTAGAACTACAAGTAAAACAACAGCCAGGCTTCCTTATCGGCATCGCTCTGTTTGCTGCCAGGATGTTGTTGTTGGTGGTGGGGTGTTGTTGTTACCCTCTGTCCACCAAGGGTGGGGCTGGGGGACTTGGTGTGTCCATGGCAGTGCATATCTAGCAAATGGCAGAAGTAGATTTTAGAGCCAGGGTGTCCAACTCAAAAATGGGTGCTCTAGGGCTGAGGCTGTAGCTCAGTGGCAGAGCATTTGCCTAGCATGCGTGAGGCACTGGGTTCGATCCTTAGCACCACATAAATATAAACAAATAAAATGAAGGCATTCTGTCCATCTACAACTACAAAAATTAAAAAAAAAAAGAATGTGTGCTCTAATCCCTGACCCCAAATTTGAATTCTGCTGCACTTCACTTTCCTCAGCTGTTCCAGGAAGACACTGAGCCCAGCATTCGAATGCGATCATGTGCAGATGGTAGGTTGGTTATTTTTCGCTTTCAGAAGATACCTGTGCTTTCTATTTTGTGCTGGAGACTTTGATGGAGGGATACTGAGTAACTCACAGATGAGGAAGAGAGAGGACTAAGAAAGAAAGAGAAATGGGGGAGGACAGACGGGGAAGAACTGAAGTAGCCCCGTGTGTCTGGGGGGGACGTCGAATTCTCAAGAATTTTCTGGGAAGAGAAGTAAGCCAGGCACAGACACACAAAGGTCTCATGTTCTCACTCATATGTGGAAGCCAAAAGGGTTGGTCTCAGAAATAGAAGAAGAGATAACAAAGGATGGGAAGGGGAGGTGGAGCAGGTTCAGAGCCAGGAGAGTGAGTTCTAGAGACCCTGCACGGCAGAGCAGGTGAGGGCAGCTCAGAGTCATTTCCTGTGTGCAAATTCCCAGGCAGTGGAAGAAAGGATTTTGACCTTTCCCACCACGGTGATGGTTATGCTAACTACCTCCATCTGCTCCATCTGATCATCGCACATCATATGCATGCATTGAAATCACACCATACCACGTGTATGTGTACAATTGTTATGTGTCAATTAAAAATTAAAATTTGAATAAGAATTTCCTGCTGGTCAAGATTTGCAGTCCCAGCATGTGTGCAGTTGGGTGACTCACCCTGGCTGTGGGCTCATCCCTTGGCCAAGGCAAGGACAATGTGGTCCAAATGACACTACTGAGGTGGCTCCTGAAGGTGCAAGGGGGACCCGCCCCCCAAATCAGGGTGCTGTGCCCACCAGAAGGGGGCGCTGGACACCCCTTCCTGCTCTTGCTCACCTCCCTGGGGAGGCCGGAAGTGGAAACTCCATTCAGTCCTGTCAAGTCTTTTCTCCCACTTTTGAGAGCTCACCCTTGCTCACAGAGTGCCCAGTGCACTGTGGGGCACCTGCCAGGCCCTTAGCAAGTTAATGTAGGGTGGACGAGCAATGGGAAATGAAAAGCACCCGAGCACTTAACAGTTGTTTCTAGGTGGTCATTGGACATGGAGGCCCTCTCCAGCCAGCCTTCCCTGAGTGGGCACCAGGAGGAGGTTCACTCAAGAGCCCCTCTTCTGCCCAAGTTCCTGACCAAATGAGAAATGGGATGAAAGAACAAGCCAGGATATGGCCTTTGCTGTGTGTATGTTTCGATACGTCAGGCCACAGGGCTTCCGGGCATGGACCAGACTCATGCAATCCCCCAGCTCCCATGGGAGTAGAGATGCTGGTTCCCAGTGCATCGCTCACCCCAGAGGATGAAGAGGATGCAAGGGAGCAGGCGGCAGTTAGTCTCCTTCATCCCTCCTGCTCCACCACCCAGACATATGGCTTCTCCTCTCCCAGAGCACCTGGTTAGATGGAGGCCAGAGTTAAAGGACCTGGGCTGTCTCCATGGGGAGGGAGATGCCAGGTGGGGCCACCCTCCCCCTCCCCCCTAAGCTTCCTGGCTGGACCCAAGGGGCTGGGGCCGTGCAGAGGGGGGTGGCCCCAGCTGATACGCATCGGTGCTGCCTTGTGCTCATTCTCTGTGTGGGTATCGATTGCTTTTTCACAGCTTGTGAAAAATTTCCATCACCTGCGACATGACTTCAAAAATGCCTCGTTTGAAAAGTGGAAAATTTTGTCAAATGGCTGTTTGTGAGAGTTCTCTTAAAACAAAAAGCTTAAAGCCTCCAGAAAAGCCAGGTATAATAATATATATTATTATCCTCCCTGTAACAGCCAGAGGCCAGCTGAGCTGATGCTGGGGACCAAGTGACTGACAGGTCAGGAGAACTGACAGCTTTGGAGTCCCATGTTCCTGAGTGGGGACATCCACTCTGCTCCTTGTTAGCTGTGCAGAATGAGGCCTGCTCCTTACTCCTCCTGGACCTGTTTCCTTGGCCGTGGAATGAGGAAGGTAACAGCATCCCTCAGACAACATTTTTGGTGAAAATTCATAGAGATGATGCATTTCAGATGCGCAGGTCAGTGCCTGGCACGTGGGAGCTCCTAATAAACGTTAGTGAACACTGTTGGGATTTTTGTCACTGGTGGTGGCGGCCATGGTCCCTGTGTGACATTGAAGTAAAGATTTGTGCACTTCCATATTACAAAACAAATCAAGACCAACCTGAAGTACACATCAGTTCCTTTCTCAGTGTTGATACCTGGGATGCCTTGGAGCTTCACGGGGAGCAAGTCGGCCAGACAGCTGAGCCATTAACAGTCACATGGCCTCAGACTGCCACTTAGCACCAGTGTGGCCCCTGGTGAGGCTCTAACCTCATTAGGATCCAGGAGCCTCACCTGCAAAATTGGGTGATAGTGTTGGTGGAGACACCTATGGGAAGTGCTGATGGGATTCCTAGCACAGCCCAGGCTGCTCCCCAGGAAACTCGAACCCTAATCCAGACCTCAACCTGTTTTCATTTTGAGACAGGGTCTTGCCAAGTTGCTGAGGCTGGCCTGAACGTGCGATCCTCCAGCCTCAGACTCCCTGTGGCTATGGGCGTGTGTCACGGAACTCTACCCACCTTCCTCATGTTTTAATAATAGTGGGCACGGACTGGCATCTCATTGTGGCTTAGCTGTAATTCTTTCCATCTATACGAAGCCGATGGCCCACTGCTGGTTCTTCTCCCCCAAACAGACGTAGCTCTTTACCTCCAAGTTGTTATCACAGCCTGTCCTTCTGTGTGTTGAACGCTGGCCTTGTGGACTGGCCCAGAGTTGGCAGCAATGGCCCGAGGCTGCAGGTCAAATCTGGTGCTGCTTATTTTTACATAGTCCACCAGCTAAAAATAAATAGCTGTTGCACTTACCTGGTTATTAAAAATCAGAGGAAGAATAATATTTTGTGAAATGTAAAAACCACTTGAAAATCAGATTGCTTTGTCCATAAGAAGTCTTAAAGGAACAGGTCATGCCTGGGCATCACTCGCTGCCCGAGTTGTCTTTGGACTTGGAAGGCAAAGGAAGGTAGCTGCAAAGGGGACCGTGTGGCCTGCAGAGCCTAAAATAGTCACAACAGGGCCTTTACAGAGCAAGTTTCCTGAACCCTGGCCTAAACCTGAACTCGGAGACAATAAATCTCCATTCTCGGCAGCACCTGACTATTGGGAGGTAATTAATAAGTGGTCCTGGGCTGGGGTTGTGGCTCAGCAGTACAGTCCTCGCCTAGCATGTGCCAGGGTCTGGGTTCGATCCTCAGCACCACATAAAAATAAATAAAATAAAGGTATTGTGTCCAACTACAACTAAAGAATAAATATTAAAAAAATAATAAATGATCCTATTTGTTGGTCTTTTCTCCAAACTAACTCCAGACACAAAAATAAATTTGAGATAGATCAGAGAACTCAATGTAAAAACTAGAAATAGAATCTTCTAGAAGAAAACAGAAAAGAAGACTATCAATTGCAAACTTGGGCTGGGCAGACATTTAGGACAAAAGAGGTACTTAATCATAAAATAAAATAAATGAATTGATCAACACTTAAACTTTCAATTTCTGATGATCCAAAGATCTTATTAAAGATCTACTTATTAAAATGAGTAGACAAGCCACAGTTTTGGGAGAGAAAATTTTCAATAACTGTAAGTGACAATTTGTACGAAGAATATATGAAGAACTACAAATAATAATAAAAAGACAAACTTTTAAAATGGGCTAAAAGATTCAGAAGTGCAATTGAAAATCACAAGAAGATACAATTTCTCATTCATTAGAATAGCCAAAAATATATATATAAAAAAAGAACAACCCAAAACCAAAAACAAAACCCAGAAAAACAAAACCAACAAATGTTGGTGCGAATGAAGAAAAAGAGGAGTATTCACTGTTGAGGAAGAACTGTTTGGCATTTTCTTATAAATTCCACTCCTAGGCAACACCCAAGAGAAATGAAAACTTGTCTCCAACACAGATTAGATGTGAATGTGCTCAGCAGCTTTCTTCATAAAAGCCACAAACAGAAACCACCCCGATGGCACTATGAGTAAAACAGATGCTTAAAAATGAGAAGCACCCCCCCATCCGTGGAATACTAGTTGGTAATGGCTAGAAAGGATCACCTGCGCACAGGTGGGCCTCCAAATTGTGCAGTGAAAGACAAACATGAAGGTGCCCAGACTGCGGGTTCCACTCTTATGAAGCCATGGAAAAGACACCGGGAAGATGGTGACAGAAAGCACAGCATTAGTTGGGGTGTTGGGGGGGGAGCATTTGTGATTGGCATCACCTACGAAAGGGCCCAGGGAACTCTCTGGGCTACTGAGCATACCCATAACTTGCTCTGGGTGGACATCAGTGACAGGGGTGCAGATAGTTGTCAAAACTCAGCACGAGACACTAGAATCTGTTTGTAAATTATACTTTCATCTAGATAAAGAGATAAAGACAGCTGTCCCTGAAAGGTGAGAAATGTCCCTTTGTCACAGTCTGCAAAGCGTCAGCCCCTCCTGCTGCCCTGGCCGAGGGCCCTCAGACTTGCAAAGGAAGAGGAGAAACCACAGTGCCCTGATGTCTGCCAGTTGTGAATGAAATGGTGATAATTTGCATTTCCTGTTTCCTAGGAAGGAAAAAACAGCAGTCACTCGGTCGGCCCTGGGACTGCGTGTGTGTCTGGAAGGCCGTTTCCTGGCCTCAGACAAGGACAGCACTGCTGACTCAGTTGGAACTGGCCACTCAGGCTTTTCTGGGACTCGTCAGTAGCCTGCTTCCTCTCAGGGCTTGAGAGGACCCCCAAGTTTACTCAGGGGTCCCCAGCATGGCAGCAGTGAAGCCTCTGGCTTTATCTTTAGAAGTTGAGTGAAGCAAAGCTGTCTCCGGAGGCAAGTTGTCAGGACCTCCACCTCTTTCTAAATCTGAGACTGCCTCTCAATCTCACCCCACTGTATGAGTTTCTATGGCTGCTGTAACAAATAGCCTCAAGTAATTGACGGCTTAAAACAATGCAAGTTCACTCTCTCACAGTTTCAGTGCTCCCAAGTCCAACGTGAGTTTCACTGGGCTGAAACCAAGGCCTGCCCTCCTTGTGAGGGAGCTAGGGGAAAGGCTGTCACCTCACCTCTCCAGCTGCAGAGGCCAGCTGCAGAGGCCAGCCTCGTTCCTTGGCTCTCAGCTCCTTCCTTCGTTTCAAACCCTGGGATCTCTGTGCCTTTCTTCTTTGGCCATGGCTCCCCTCAACTTCTCTCTGGCTTCCTCCTCTGATTTAAGGACACTTGATATAATCCAAGCTAAGCTTTTTAAGGTTGTCTGATGATAATCTTAATTCTGTATCCAATCTTACTTCCCCCTTGTCTCACAGGGTAGCAGATTCACAGGTTCTTGGGACTTAGGTGTGGTCATCTTTGGAGAGCCATCCTGCTGCACGCTCTGATGTTCAAGTCTGATTTAACTCACCCCTGCACTCTCTTGAAGTGGATCTGGATTGAGAGCTCGGTTCTGAGACTTACCAGTTGCATGGAGAATGGCAACGATCATGGTGACCTACTCTGAGAGCATGGTAAGACCCAGGCACAGAAGACACTGATCCCATTTGATGCTTATAGGGTCCTTGGGAGTAGGGTTAGCAACCTTATTGCACATAGGAAAACCGAGTCTCAGGCAGTGTGCACAACCAGCCCCAGGTTGCTAGCTTTTAAATGGCAGATGCAAGTTTGGAACTTGAGTTTGTCTGACTTTAGAGTCTTTAGTCTTGACGGCAAATGACTTATAGCAAACCTCTACCATGTCTCCCAGTGAAGCTTCCTGGGAGCAGAGACTTTATATAAGGATTCAAGATGAGGTCTGTCCAACACTTAGTGTGGGAGAAGCCGAGACATGGAACTTTCTCAGGTTTCATTACCTCTTTATGCCTCCTCTTTCTCCCTTCCTCCTTCCCTCCTTCCCTCTCTTCCTTCCTCCCAAGGTATCTGTTAAAGTGGGTGCAATGTGGCATAATAGTTGAAATCAAGGCTCCAATTCGGGCTCCCTGGGCTCAACTTCATTAGCATATCATCTGCTTCCATATGGGCCCACATCACTGTAAACCTCCAGTTCATCCTCGTTTGTAAAACCTGGCGTGTGATCCTACCTACTTTACTAGACTAGAAACCACCCATGCACAGCACGAGGTGAATCATTACGAATCCACTCCTTACAGACCCACTCTTCATGTCCACTCCCAAAGCCAGTTGTGTGCGGAAGGGAAGAACGCACGACCTTTGTTCCTGAGGACTATTCTCTCTCTCTCTCTCACTCACACTCCAATTTGACATGAAGTGCAACATTACAAGGGATTGAAAGTTGGCGACCAAGACCGTTCACAGCATGGTTCTAGTGTGTGGTTAAGAAAGGCATGAAGGAGTAGGTCCCCCAGTACTCAGAGAAAAGGAGGGGTTCGCCTAGGAAGATGGATGAGTGAATCTCAGTGTCTGCTGCAGTGAGATCCTGTTGCTGGCTATTTCAGTCGCCAGATGTGGTCTATCACAGTGTTTCCTACAGCCCTTCACATACGGGCGTCATGATTTCCACCGCATCTGTCACCGCCTCCGATAGTATTTACATAATATTTTCCTTTAAATCAATCCACTCTTTATACTTGATAACATCTATATGAAAAGGAAAGTGATTGTTTCTATAGTAAGTGGGAGGCTGACTGGCTTATCATGGATAGAAAGAAACTGAAAATAAAGGCACCACTATTAAAAGTGATAAATAATTTTGTCCACTTTTACCTGGAGCCATTCTGCACCCACCAGCTCTCAGCGGAACACCCTTTGGAGTGCAACACTGCTGCTGAGAGCAGTGAGGACCCTGGGTTTTGGTCCCTTGATGCTTGACTTTCCTGCTCCCAGCTTCTCCTCATGGGGGAGCGGGGGTGGGGTTAATAAAAGCACCCACCTTTCTCGACAAATGACTGAGCTGAGCACTTTTCACCCTGGGTCAGTCAGTCTTCTCAAAAAAGTTCCCCAGTGGGGTATTATTGTTGAGGTTCTAGCTCTGAAGAAACCAAGGCACAGAGAGGGGAAGTGGTTTTGCTCTGTCGCACAGCTCATGCATGGGGAACTACACTAGACTTTTTCTGAATCAACTCATCTCCTCATGGTAGGTGATCCTTATTTGCAGTCTGATCCTTATTCCCATTTTACAATGAACTAAGTTAATTTTACATTTACTTGCTACTTGTCAGCGGAGGACCTAGATTGGAACCCAGTGGATCTGAACTCTGACCTCTCACCTGACCCAGCAGCTGGGCTGCTTAGGTCACCTGCCAGGGACGGTTTCACTTCCACAACTGAACATTTATCAGTCAGCCCCGGGCTCTTATCTGGCCCTGCCTGGCCATGCCTTGTTCTATTTCCTGTTTAAGGTGGTATTAGATGACCTTGGCCTGGTAAGACAGTAACCTCTTGCCAGGAAAGTGCTCACTCATTCATTCAGCCCTCCAGCCTGATATTTTATTTAGTCTACATTGGGTGCTCTGTGTCAGGCCCTGTGCTCTGTCCAGCCCTGTGCTACCGTCTTGGACACAGGAGAGGTGCTCTGCCGTGTGATGTGGTCGGAGACGCGTGTGCCTGAGATTCATGCCCTGTACCAGCACCCCCAGCTGTGGGACGTGCTTTCAACCACCCCGGAGCAGGAGTCTCCTCTTCTGTAAAATAATACTCTATGCAAGTTCATAACTTCTCTCCTCTGCAGGAAACTTTCTGGGTGAATTCTCACTCTATTTATACCTCCTTAGTTCACCGTCCTCTGTTGAACGGTGGAATATCATCATGATTTTCACTTTTTTTTTTTCCCATCTGTGAAAATGATACAGACTCATAATTTTATATCCTAAAACCCATGGACCAAATGCAGTTTGTAAACTAGTTTTTGCTTTTTTTTTTTTTCAGAGTCCAGATGTGTTTTGTTTACATCAATGTCAAATAACACAGTGATACTTCTTCAGAGAAATGAATGGGTGTTCATACCACCTGAGAGCATTGAGGGCGACAGGTAAACTCAAAAGGGTTTTCGGTTTGTTATCAAATGAGCAATTGTGGATTTGGGAGCTGTAGGCGAGGGACTATGAGTGGGTCTTACCTATGTTTATGGTAGAAATTTTGGAAAATCACAGTAAAGTATTAAGACAAAAATAATCACTAACTAAAAAGAACAACTGGAATCTCCATACGTCATGTCTAATTTATTGGATTTTCAGTGACATCACTGAATGCTTATTTATGTTCTAGGTCAGTGGTTTTCAACCAGAGGCAATTTGGTCCCTCGAGAGATATTTGGCAATATTTGGAGACACTTTGTTTGTCACAGCTGGAGCCAGGAGTACTGGCATATAGAGAGCAGACTGCACAATAGGTTCTCATGACAAAGCAGTATCCTCTCCTGAGATGTCAGTCTGCGTGGTTCAGGAATCCTGGTCTAGGCTCTGGGCACAAGGCAATGGGCAAAGCAGTAAAAAGTTAACCATCTACTTTTCTAAGATATGTGAGATTTTATATATATATATATTTTTTTTTCTCACATATCTTATATGTGTGTGTGTGTGTGTGTGTGTGCTTTAGTAATTTGGTAGTATTCATAAATATATAGTTTTTATTTAACATGGTTTCATAAATACAAAATCAAAATTTCTAGCCAGGCACACTGGTATACACCTGTAATCCCAGTGACTCAGGAGGCTGAGGCAGGAGGATTACAAGTTCCAAACCAGCCTGGACAATTCAGTAAGGCTCTGTCTCAAAATTTAAATTTAAAAATAAATAAATAAATAAATAAAATCAAAGGCTGGGGTATGATTTAGTGGCAAAACACCCCTGGGTTCAATGCTCAGCAATGAAAAAAGAAAAGAAAAGAAAAGAAAGAAAGAAAGAAAGAAAGAAAGAAAGAAAGAAAGAAAGAAAGAAAGAAACATCCTTTTATGCCTATAAAATATTTCATCAGGAAGATTATTTTTAGCTATTCCTTTACGTAAATATTGATTTTTGCAGGGCTTGGTGGCACACACCTGTAGTCCCAAGGGCTTGGGAAACTGAGGAAGGAGGATTATGAGTTCAAAGCAAAAGAGAGGTGCTAAGCAACTCAGTGAGACCCTGCATCTAAATAAAATATAAAATAGGGCTGGGGATGTGGCTTGGTAGGCTAGTTCCCCTGAGTTCAATCCCCACCCCCCACTCCCCGCAAATATTGATGTTTTTCCCCCACTCTTAAAAATACACCAGGGGGAGCTGAGGTTGTGGCTCAGTGGCAGAGTGCTTGCCTAGCATGTGTGAGGCATTGGGTTGAATTCTCAGCACCACATATAAATGACTATAAAGGTCCATTGACAACTAAAAAATAAAATAAAATAAAAGACCATGATGGACATCCTTATATGCCCATCGCTGAGGGCATCTGGTTGATTCCCAGATTCCCAGGTGGGCTTCCGTTAGCATGGGGCTGTTGGGCCAGGTGCGGGCCAGGGAATCCTTGGTGATGAAACTGCTTTGCAGAAAGTGCGTCTCTCTTTTCATTAGTGCAGGGATTTCCATTTAGACACCAGAGTTTTCTGGTATCAGGAAACAAACAGCTGATACAGTGAATAACCAAAAGCGAATAGCGCGTGCGTCCACATGGGCCATTCGCTCCTCTGCACGGGGTGTGTCTCCTCTCCCTGGGTCCCATGGTGCAGACAGGCTGGAAACGGTTCAAAGACTGGGCAACAAAACATCATTAAGAATGATTAACTTAAGGAAAAAAAGATGAGAGCCCAGGACCTGGAGGTAGAAAACCCTAGAGGGAGGTGACTGCTGCTCAGAGCAGCCCAGGATGGTGAAGACTGGGGAGGATCCCAGGCCAATGGGACAGACTGGAGCCGAGCCTCGGGGACACTTCCTTGCTGTGGTTCTCTGTAAGACCAATCCCGAGGGGTGACAGAATTCCTTTTGGAGGGTGACTAAGGGACTAAACACTGATAGACATGAGAATCTGCCTTCCAGCCAGCATGTGTGAGAAGGGACAAAGAAGACTCCAGTCCTCAGGGAGGCCAGCCATCAGTGCCCTGCAGACCACCCTGAGGGGAGAACCTCAGGCAGTGGGAGAAGGCCCCCACTTTCTTTTATTTCAAAGGCTGAAGGGGAAGAGGCAGCTCATGGCGTACAGTAGGGCTGCCCGTTGTGGGAGCCACATGGATAGAGTCATTTCTCTGGCTTCCCAGAACCATAGCTCTATGTCACCTCCCCAGCTCTGCCTGTGCCACCACAGAGAGTGGGTGTGTGTTTCAAGGAAGCTTCATTTACAAAAGCTGGCAGGAACCAGGGCCACAGTTTGCTGATTGCTGAGCTCAAGAAGTGGGCAAGAAACTAAAATGACTTCACACCAAAACCCCAAGGAGCCCAGCCAATAAATGGGCAAAGAACTAAACATGCACTTCAGAGAAGAAGAAGTGACAATCGATCAACAAATATATGAAAAATCATGCTCAACATCTCTAGCAATTTGAGAAATGCAAATTAAAACTACCCTGAGATTCCATCTCACTCCAGTCAGAATGGCAATTATCAGGAATACAAGGAACAATAAATGTTGGCAAGGATGTGGGGGGAAATACACTCATACATTGCTGGTAGGACTGCAAATAGGTACAATCCCTCTAGAAAACAATACGGAGATTCCTCAGAAAAATTGGAATGGAACCACCATTTGACCCATTCTTCGCCATATATTCAAAGGACTTAAAATCAGCATACTGTAGTGATAGGGCCACATCAATGTTTTTAGCAGCTCAATTCACAACAGCTAAGCTATGGAACCAACCTAGGTGCCCTTCAAAAGATGAATGATTCAAGAAATTGTGGTGTACAAACACAACAGAATGTTACTCAGCTGTAAATAAGAATAGAATTATGGGGCTGGGGATGTGGCTTAAGCAGTAGCGCGCTCGCCTGGCATGCGTGCGACCCGGGTTCGATCCTCAGCACCACATACCAACAAAGGTGTTGTGTCCGACGAGAACTAAAAAATAAATATTAAAAATTCTCTCTCTCTCTCTCTCCTCTCTCACTCTCTCTAAAAAAAAAAAAAAAAGAATAGAATTATGGCATTGGCCAGTAAATGGATAGAACTGGAGACTATGAGGCTAAGTAAAATAAGCCACTCCCCGAAAACCAAAGGCTGACTGTTCTCTCTGATATATGGATGCTAACACACAATATGGGTGTGGGAGGGAAGGAGAGTCATTCACTGGATTGGACAAAGGGGAATGAAGGGAAGGGAGGGAGGATGGGAATAGGAAAGGCAGTAGAATGAATCAGACAACTAAGTTATGGCCATTGTAACCCTAGACAGGTTAGTTAATTGTTTTGGACACGGGTTTTCTAGTAAACAGGGGTTCATGGACGCGCCATGGGTTTGCTCTCAAAATCAATCAGAACAATGCCTGACAGGTTTATCACAGCCCAGGGGCAGGAGGCACAACAGTAGCAGAGAGGATCTTGCTGCAGTCCTTACCCTTGAATTTGGGTCTGTGTAACTCTTTCTCCCATCACCACGAGCTCCTGGGGTTCAAGAGCCAGGTCTTGGGCTAGGGGCAGGGTAGCTCAGTGATAGAGCAGGTGTGAGGCCCTGGGTTCCATGTGCAGCACTGCAAGACAAACCAAGGAAAACCCCACATCTTGCTTAACACCTTGACACCTGAGGGTGGCCTCTGGCAAGGTCTGAGAGCAGGACTAGGGACAGGGACAGCCATGGGGGAAGGGAAGGCTCCCAGGGAAGTGGGCAAAGGAACTGAGAGGGATTTCCTCACCTGTAGCCTGGTGTCAGCCTGACCCCTGGGACTGCTGGGCCCTGTATTGCCCCACAGCCTGGCCCCCCACCCTGTCCCGCATTGCCCCACCCCCGCAGCCTTGGTCTCACCCCTGAAGGGGGCTGGTCTCTCATCTCACACCCTTGCACAGTCAGCTGCCAGCTGCTGCTGTCCCCCGGGATGGGCTCCTGTGGCCGGGAGCTGTTGGCTGTCAGGGCAGCGGGGCAGGTGCTCTCCTGGCAGGGAGACGGGGACCTGGCAGCCTGTGCCGGGAGCCCAGTCCCTGCTGGTTCCATAACAGCCCACGTGGTCCGAACTTAGGCTCTAGCTGGTTTATAGGAGCAGGGAGAGGGCCGAGCCAGCACCACTAAGTCGTCACCTGTCACTCCAAATTGCTCAGGGATGGGACTTTGAGTCCAGGATGGCAATGTTCTCATTTGGCCGGGACAGGAAGTGGATTCTTTTCCAGTGGCTCGAGGGTGTTTTCTTTGCCTGGAGGTGCGAGTAGTGTCACCGAGGTGACCGTGGCTGGGATCCTGGGCTGTGCTTGGCAGGCCTTTGGAGAGTGTCCCTGTCACATCTGCCTGGGTTCTGACCTATAGCAGCAGTGGGACCGAGTCCTAGTTCTGCCACTCCAGCTGAGTGACCCTCAGCCAGCTACTTAGTGGCTCAGTCTCGGGTTCCTTTATGTGTAAGACAGGGAGAGCCGTTTCCTGATTCTTCGGTTTTTGGGAGGGTCAGGGTGAATGCTCATAAAATATTTCGTCTAGTGCCTTGAATCTGATTAAGGCTCAGTTTCCATCCTTGGTGATTTTATTTGATTCACTGCTGTTGTTTGAGAAATGGTATCATCCTCTAGGTATGTTTCTCAATTGTCCTTTGCATACTCCTTTGGATTTTGCCACGTCTGTGGCCACCTGTACTATTACTTACTTAAGATACATTAATTCACTCTTAAAAACTTAAATACAGTACAAAAAACTTGCAGATAGGATGGATGCAATGGTGGTTTCAGATGGGCCTGTTTCATTCCTTCCTCTCAGAACCGAGTTTTTTGCTGACTCTACAATGAGGTCACAGCTTAACTTCTGTGTAAACGAACCCGTGCGTTCTTAGGGGGCTCGCTTGGCTAGGAATCGTGTGCCTAATGTCAAGGGATTTCTTTTTTTTCCCTCTGTTAAATAACTTGGGGCCCTGATAGATTACAAGGAAGTGGTAACTCAGAGCTGAGCCCTCAAAGCCGAGAGGAGGCAGCAGTGGAAATTCCCCTTCCTCGCCTAAAATAACTGGCACCGGAGCCCGACAGTGTGAGCTTTGTCCTGGCTTGAAACAATATCCTTCCAAGTGCGTTTCGTATGGAAATTCTTAACCAATATATGGTGGTGGTTCTCCCTGACAGGCTAGAAAAAGATTAGTCATTCTGTGCTCCATAACTAAAAGGGCCATTGTTAGTCACAATGAGTCCCAGAGGAGCGAAAGGGAAGCCTGTGGGCAGCCGTATTGGGCTTAGCTGACTTCTCCCTGCCTCTTATCCCATTTGATTTCTTTAACTATCACAAGAATCTCATCCCGGAAATAGACTGCTCTCATTTATTTGATTATTTTCATTGCGTGCCTATTTGTGGCAACCTTCCCCTGGACACTCCCGAGCCAGTTCAGTGGAAATGAGAGATGGAAACGCTCAGATCCTTCTAGTAGAGCAGAGTTCAGAGGATCTGCCTCCGCTGGGTGTCTGTGGGTTCCTGTTCCACAGCAGGTTTTAATCCTGTGCCTTGAGCTGGGTCAGAAGTTTCATAATTTGAGTGAGGGCAGGTGTGTAGCCTTCGGCCAGCTCAGGATTTTTGGTTTGGATCAAAATCTTAACACTTAAATGGATATTCTGACTATTAGAGACTTCAGGGGAAAAAAAAAAAAAAAGAAAAACAGACCCAGTAAGATCTTGTGAAGTGTGTAACTCTGGTTTTGAAATAATTTAGTTTATTATCTAAAGAAAATTTAAGGCTGGGAGGAAAAGAGGGTGGGAATAAAATTGGAAAGCTATAAGTAAACTTTTTGTGTGTGTTTTAGTAAGCTGCAAGAAATTCTGTGAATGCTGTTTATATGAACCCAGGTGTGCTTCTCATCTCTCTGTCGCTATAACAAAATGCCTGAGATAATGAACTTGAAGAGAGAAGAGGTTCATTTTGGTGCATAGCTTGGGAGATTCCCCATGATCAATTGGACTCATTGATTTGGGCCTGTGGGGAGGCAGAACATCATGGTGGGGGTGTGTAGCAGAGCAAAACGGTCCATCTCATGGTTAGGGAGAAAAGATGGTGAGAGAGGAGAAAGAGCCCATCATCCCCTTAAAGGGCTCAGCTCCAATGACCTAAAGACCTTTCCTCAGGCCCCACCTCTTAAAGGCTCCACCACCTTCCCATAGTCCCACCCTGGGGCCCAAGCCTTTAACACATGGACATTTGGGTCACATTTAATCTATTGTGATTTATTAAGATGCAGCATCCATGCCAGGAATCCTCCTTCTACAGGAAGAGGAGGTGGAGTACAAAGGTCATTTTGACTTCTTTCCTGGCTCAGAGCTCTGTCTATTGGCACGTGACAGGCCTCCTTCTGGAGAGAGTCTCCCTCGCCCACCAACTTTACAGGTTCGGGGGTGAAGTGCTAGGTGGGAATATACTCCATCCACCAGGTGAAGCTGGCTGATTCCGGCGTGAGTGGAGTGACAGTTGGGACTTTGAGCTCACTCCAGCCTCCCCTTGCTTCTCCCTCTCACGTCCTGCCCACCAATGCTAGGAGACGGCCCCTGAGTGTGTCACTCCAGCTCTGTGATCTCACCCTTGGCCAGACGTGGTGGTAGCAGAGAGAAATAACAACATTGGTGACGCTGGCGATGGGACCTGCCGATTCACTCCTATGTGCATGTCCCAGGGAGCCCAGGTATAACCAGGCACCACTTCCCAGGGCTGCCCACTGAGGTCTTCCAATTGCATTCGAATAGCTATTTGTAGCTTAACCTGAGCAGGCATTACTGTTCCTCCCTGAGGATCCCTCTTGCTCCTGAGCATGTAAGCACTGTTTACAAATTCAGAGTCACCTCTGTGCTCCACAAGGACCTCAGGGGAAGGCCCAAGGAGGCCTGAAAGGAAAGGCCATGGCGGGTGGTGCATAATGGTGAAAAATGGCCTACCCAGGGAATGGCCAGAGAAGGCGCCAGGGGTTCTGGGCTGGGGCTGTGCTCCACAGCAGGGCAGATACTCGCCTGGGTGTGTGGTTAGAGTGACGGGGACAAGCAGGTGATTGCTTGGCATTCCCACGGGAGAGCCTACTTAGAAATCATGCCGACATGGAGAAGAGGGGCGCGCAGAAGTGGAGAGGGATATGGTCCTGATCACCCTGTGCACTACCCACACCTAGCTGCGCTGAAGTGGGTGGTCAAGTGGACACTTCTGCTGGACGAAGAGATAAGTTCCTTTTTATCTTTTTCCGGTGCTGGGATGGAACTCAGGACCTGTGCGGCTGAGCCAGTGCTCCACTGAGCCGCTCCCCGCCCTCCTTTTTATTCTCAATCCAGATCAAGAGATGCAGCTGTCACTCACAATTTAAGTGCTTTGTCACATTCCCCTCCTTCTGATCTGGACTCCAAGGTATAGGTAAGGAGTTCTTTTGGTGAATGACTAGACTCTTTTTTGAGAGAAAAAAAAAATCCACTAATCCAAGGATCTAATGCTGAGGCTCACCCATCTCAAGGTTGGATCCACATGAAGGAACCGGCCTTCCCTCTCAATTTGCCCAAGGTCTTCCAATTGCACTCGAATAGCTATTTGTAGCTTAACCCGGATTAGTCAACACTTCATATGTCGGTATCTGTGATGAGCCTGAGGATTTCTTTAACCATCTTTTCTTCGTAACAGAAGTGCACACTCACGCCTGAGTCACTGCTTGGCTAATAGTTCTCTTCCCCTCTCTCTCGGCTCTTCACCCACATGGAGTTCATGACAACACACTCCTAAATATCCGTCCTTAAGGAGTCTCTGTGTCATGCTCTGGCACGTGGGATGTCGCCCTGTCATTCAGGGGCTCAGGTATAACCAGGCACCACTTCCCAGGGCCGCCCACCGAGTGAGAGGCGATTTTGCCATCAGAGACATAGGCCTTTGACTTGTTTTTCCTGCAGAGATGTTTCATGCCAAGTCATCCACAGAACAGCACGCAACCGGGGACAGGCCAAGCTGTCTAGAGATGCAAAATAAAGTTTTATAAGCCCGTTGCATAACCATCATGTCCTGTTAGAGCGCGCCTCAGAGGCCTGCCTTTCTCTCCCAGCTCTCCAGAGAGCCGGAGCCCCGGGAAGCTAGGACCATGGGGATCCATCTCCAGGAAGGCAGACACCAAACAGGTGCGGGGACTGGAGAGGTCCGGGCCACACCCACTCCTGAGGCTCCTGGTGGCTCCACAGGAAAAAATAAAGAGATGTCAAAACAAGGGTTACCCCAAATTAGGGAGTGTTTAAACTGAACAGAATAAGAGCTGACCACACACATGGGCACCCGAGTCACTGTCTGTTGGAGCGCCCTTGTGCTGAACGCAGGAGTGTGGGATTTATAAAACAGTGTCTTAGGATGGGCCAGAGGCAGCTGGGGCTGTGCAGCAACCACAGGGTAAAGCTGTCCCGTTCTGCATCTCTGTGAATGTGCGCCATCCTCTTGGAGATGACCACAGAAGACCAACTGAAGGCTTAGGCCAGATGCCCCCTAACTCCTCACTACCACCAACTACATGTCAATAAATTTTTTAAAAATTAAACATTAAGACATGATTCGACTGAGCCTTATGCCTCTTGTCTCCTTAGGCCTGAAAGGGAAGGGCAATGTGTTGGAAGGACCCATCACTTACTTGGTGGGGACTCAAGGAAATTCAGTATTTGCTTTGTGGCTTTGCCCCAACTTGCTGTGTGAATTTGGGGAAGTAACTGGCCCTCTGTGCATTTCCTCTTTTATGAAGTGTCATGTTGGATGAAGGCCTCGTAAGTTCCTTCTAAAACTTTGAGATCACACCAGTTGCATGTGAATGGTGTAGGTGCTAGGGGCACAGAGATGAACCCACCCCACCCCAATCCAGACCTTGGTGCAGGGAACTTACATCCTATGCACAGGTGAGACCCAGGACAGGAAGTGGGGGTGTCCATGCATACGTTGATAAAAGTATCAGCTGTGCACTGTCAGAGAGGGTAAGTGCTACAAAGCCAGCACAGCAATGAAAGGAGACAGCATGGTCAGCAGAGGCCTCTGGCCTGGTTCCCACACTCTTCAAGACACTAATAAGGAGTGTTCCATAGAGAGGCTGGAGGACCCCGTGAGCAGAAGGGCCACTGAAGGACTAATGGGTACAGGAAGTGACCCCCTGGTGAGTCAAGACTGGGAGAAGAGATCCCAGGAGCATCTGTGAACAGGTAGGTCTGGATGGAACCTCCACCTGCTGTGTGGCCTCGGGTCCCACCTCCTCTCTGACCCTCAAGCTCTTCATCTGTAGAAAGAACCTACAGAGCAGCTCTGTTGTGTAAGGGAGGAATGGAACAATGTCACCTGAGAGCCTGGAACAGACTGGCACAGGAATAAAGCCCCTTCCAGGATCAGGCTAGAGCTTGTGTTCATCGCCCTTTGTATACACGCCCTCCTTCCCCTTCCCGACGCACCTCTGGGGCAGACTCTGTTATGATTCCACTTGGTGAGTCAGGTAAGTGGTTTCCTCACGGCTTTGGTGTTATTCATCATGATTACATCCTCTGGCAGCGCCAGGGGAGGGTCAGGTGACCTCCACGCCTAGCAAGGCGGTCCGCTGAGACCCAGCTGCTGAGTGGCGGGTGGCTCTGGAGGAGGAAATGGAGAGGCATCGTGTTGGACAGAAGTGACCTGCTCCAGGCCTGCACTCCATGGAGGGGCATGGACGCTGCCCACGCTGTGCCAACGCACATCTTGTTGGAGTTCCAGTGCACGTGTGGGCAGTTAACTGTCACCACAGCAAGGCGGCCGCTGGATTGCCGTCTGTCCTTCTAGGTTTCCCACGGGTGGGATCAACCCTCCTCCCACAGAACAGGAGGCTCCTGAGACTCCCGCGGGTTCTGGTCCTAGTGGGCCTTCCTGTCCTCAGGCTGCCCACAACACTCTGTC
The DNA here is from genome assembly GCF_045843805.1 of Urocitellus parryii. Taxonomy (NCBI): domain Eukaryota; kingdom Metazoa; phylum Chordata; class Mammalia; order Rodentia; family Sciuridae; genus Urocitellus; species Urocitellus parryii. The sequence continues at coordinate 189,733,093 of NC_135536.1, read as the reverse complement.
CTGGAGCTGGGCCACCATTGAGCTAGTCACTCACTGGCAGAGGGACATTTGGGCTCTTTTTAGTCATTGGCTATGAATAAAACTGCTGTGAATGTTGGAGAGAAAAGTTTTGTGTGGGCGTATTTTTCCCCCGGAAAATACCTGGGAATGGGCTTGCTGGGTCATATGCTAAATGTGGATTTCTCTTTAGGGAACCCCAAACTGTTTGACAAAAGCCACCTTGCATTCCCATCAGCACTGAAGGAAAGTTTCCATTGTTCCCGTCTTCATCAATGCCTGGTATGATCAATCTCTTAAAAATTAGCTATTCTAGTGTGTGCATGCAAATAGCTCATTATGGATTTTAATCTGTACTTTCCCAATGACTAGCGATTTTGAGTTCCTGTGCATATACTTATTTGATATCCTAATAACTGCTTTCATAGAACTGTATGTTCAAGCATTTTGCTCATCAAAAAATTGTATTCTTGATAGATGTGGTGGTGCATACCTGTAATCCCAGTGATTTGGAAGGCTGAGGCAGGAGGATTGGAAGTTTGAGGCCAGCCTCAGTAACTTAGTGAGACACTAAGTAGCTTACCAGGATCTGGTCTCAAAATAAAAAATAAAAAGGGTTGGAAGTGTGGGTCAATATCAAACACCCTGAGTTCAATCCCTAGTATCCCAGAAAATTGTCTTTTTATTGCATTGTAAAGAGTTCTTTATAGGTATCTTATGCAAAGTCTTTTGCTTGGTAAGTGTTTTTCTCTAGTCCAAGGTTTGCCTTTTCATGTTCTTAATAATGCCTTCTTAAAATACTAGAGCTTTCTAGGGGGCTGGGGAGGTGGCTCAAGTGGTAGCGCGCTCGCCTGGCATGCGTGCGGCCCGGGTTCGATTCTCAGCACCATGTACAAACAAAGATGCTGTGTCCACCGAAAACTAAAAAATAAATATTAAAATTCTCTCTCTCTCTCTCTCTCTCTCTCTCTTTTAAAAAAATATTAGAGCTTTCTAGGTATACATAGTAGGTAGGCTCATCTGGACACACTCATGCATGCGTGGAATTCAATTTCAGTTCATGACCCCTTTATTCTTTCCCCTCTCCCTCCTCCCCTTCCCCTCTCTCTCCTCCTCCCTCCCCTCTCCCTCCCCTCTCTCTCCTCCTCCCTCTCCTCTCCCTCCTTCTCCTTCCCCTCTCCCTCCTCCTCCCTCCCCTCTCCCTCCCCTCTCTCTCCTCTTCCCTCCCCTCTCCCTCCCCTCTCTCTCCTCCTCCCTCTCCTCTCCCTCCTTCTCCTTCCCCTCTCCCTCCTCCTCCCTCCCCTCTCCCATTCTCCTTCCTCTGCTCCACTAGGCTTCCTTTAACTCATCTATTCATTTGCATTTATTGGTTCTTTCTACCTCTGTGTAAAGGTGAAGCTCCCTGTGGCCTATTTGCAGATGCACAGAACATGATCTTTTAAGAATTTACCCTTCCCTTCCCTTCCCTTCCCTTCACTCTGCCCCTTGATCTCCTCCTTCTACATTGCCCATCTTCCCTTTACGTTATCCAATCCTTCTCTCCACCTTTCCTTTATTTCACTCTAGCCTCTGCATATGAAAGAAAACATTTGACCTTTGAGTTTCTGAGTTTGGATTATTTCACTTAGCACAATATTCTCCATTTCTATTCATTAACCAGGAAATGCCATAATTTTGTTCTTTTTTATGCCTGAGTAGAACCCCATTGTACATAATTTCTTAATCTATTCATCTGTTGTTGGGCACCTGGGTTGATTGCATAATTTACTATTGAAAATTATGCTGCTGTGAACATTGAGGTGACTGTATCACTGTAGTATTCCAATTTTAAATCCTTGGGGAAAGACCAAGGAGTGGTTTTAGCTGTGTCATAAGGTGTCTCCATCTTCTTTGTGTATTCTGGATATTCTTTGTGTATTCTGGATATTAATTCCCTAGTGGAGGGGTAAGTGGCCAAGGTTTTCCCCCATTCTGCAGGCTCTCTTCATGCTCTGAATTGTTTCCTTTGCTGTGCAGGAGATTTTTAGTTTGATGACATCCCATTATTGATTCTTGGTTTACTTCCTGTGCTATGGGGGTCTTAAGGAAGAGAGTGATAGCACCTCTTAATAGTGACATTTGAAGACGAAGGGTTCTAATTTTTATGGGGACCAACCTTCCATTGTTTTATGATTAACAAGAATCTTGTTGTCCTAAGAAATATTTGCCTGATCTAATTTCACAGAGATTTTTCTCCTATGATTTCTTCCAAGAGTTTTATAAATTTATCTTCCACATTTAAGCCTGTTAGTGCTATAATACATTTCAGGCTAATGTTGTACTTTAAGGGTTGAGTTTCGTTATTTTTGCAGATGGATCTCCAACTTTTACAGCATCATTTGTTGAAAAGACTCCATTGACCATTTTTTTTTTATTATTAAATTAACTTGGTGCCTTTTTATAAAATCAATGGACTGTATTTGTGTGAGTGTATTTCTGGATGTTCCATTGATCTGTGCATTTCTCCTTGTGCCAATGACAGACATTCTTGTCTACTGCAGAATTACACCAAATCTTGAACTCCGGCAGTTAAAAATCTTCTGATCTGGTTCTCCATCCCATAACATTTATGGAAGGTATGTATCCAGCTCTGCTCATTTATTCAGTGATTCATTAAGGAAGTATGGAGCATGTCAATGTGCCAGGCTTGGCTCTGGGGGCTGGAAGACACTCTTGGCCCTCCTGAGAGTTTTCCAGAGCTGAAGGGGGAGGGGGGTTGGCTGAAGGGGGAGGGGGTTGGATAATCAGAAATATATATGTATATGTCTGTTTGTCAGATGAGCACTCTGGTGTGTGGGCAGGTAGTCAACAGTGCCATGAAGACAGACCAACAGACAGAAGGGAGGTCAGGCAGGGACACACCAAGGAGGTGACTGGAACCTAAGCCCAGGGAAGAGGGAGTGAGCCACACAGCACCGCAGCACCATAGCACCGTAGCACCACCGTGTTCCTGCAACCCAGGAGCTGTTCTCTCTGGTTCCTGCCCTGAGGGAGCCTATATTTGTGTGGAAGGAATAAAAAACCCACTTAGTTCTCATTTCTGTGGACAAAATAGAGTGGGGAGACAGCCCAAGAGCCCCAAGGGAGGAGACAGGCAGTTACCAAAGCCCCAGGCAGCCCTGCCAGGGAGACCACAGGTGGACCGGCTCCAGGGCAGACAGGGCTTGGCGGTCTCAGGGATGAAAGGCCAGCGAGGACAGGAGTCCCACGGACGCACTGAGCCCCAGGCCACGGGGCTGGGTGCTGGGGTAAGGGCTGGATTTTATTCAGGGGCAGCGTGCAGCACCGAGGGGCTCAGGAGTGGTCTGTGCTTCTGAGCGGTTGCATGTTATGGAATCAATTCTCTTATTTAGCTGCTTCCGTGTAACTTAGAGGCCCGGATTTCAGAAACTTCTAGAGCCTGGTTGCACCATCTGGAAACTTCCAGTGAGCTCCCAACCTGGGGTGATTCATGACCATGTCGGGAATAGACACACTTCACATTCCGGCTATCTCACTCACCTGGAGGCAGAGAGGACTCTTCATTTGACACCAGAAACAGCGAGCTGCTGAGTCAGGAAGTGCTCGCTGTCTTTCCACATTTCAACCAAGTGGACTGCTGTTTATTGTTTATGCTCTCTGTCCATCCCCAGCTACAAAAAATTTTTTTATTTGAAAATAAGACCAAAGTTACCAAAGGAGTCACCAATATGGAAATACTACAGAGATTATCTGCACAGCCTTCCTTACCTGATCTAGTGGCACCCCCAGGCCTTCACCCAGCGTGGAGATGGAGTGGAGGATGGGTAGAAGAGCGTTGGAGGGATAGGAAGACGAGATTGGCAGCAGTGCAAACCCAGAGTGAGGACCCGAAGCCCGTGAGGGTGTGCTACCAAGTACACGACACACACACACACACACACACACACACAAAACATGCCTCCACAGCGACACACACAAACACCCCCTGCAACACACATACCCGCCCCCCACATGCACACACCACACACAGCACACAGGCTGAGTTCCTCTTTGTAGTTTTCAGTTCTCAACGAGGTCCTGTTTTAGCACAGAGGCAGGTCATTGCAAGAAATATTTGGGAGAGATTTTTCAAATTCTGCATTTGGATTTTGCACGTGCTCCCTCCCCGCTTCTTGACTTGCCGCTATGGTTAGGAGGTCTGATTGCCAACGTGCGCCTTGGCATAAAGCGGTGGCGTTTGGCCCTGGCAGGCTTTAAATTCTCCCGGGTGTTTGAAATACCCAGCGCTGCGCAGACCCCACCTGGGACCCACTGAACTGGGACTCTGAGGCAGGAGGAGCTGGAAGAGCCCAGGGGTACCTGCTGCGTGAACAGCCGCCCACCAGCGTACTGTGTGACGCCCGTGGACTCCATCTTCGCTCTCTGGCCAAGTCCCGTGGCTGGCTGACACGCACTGAGCACTTGCTGGGGCAGGCCATGTGTCACAGGCATCTGAGGGTTTTGTCTTTGCAGCCTCCATTTTTCCTTTGGGTAAAAGCTTCCTGATTCCTCTTGGGCTGCCACCACCCCCACTTTCAGCTCATGTGGTTTTGGGGACACGGACCTGTGACCTTGACTTTAGGAGTAGACATGGATCCCAGGCTTGGCAAATTGATCAACTTGTACCCAGGACTTTCACCGAGATGATTGGCAAAATGATGCTCTCTCTTATTTGGAGCTTCAAACTGAGAGGATGTAAATGTAAAATTGCCAGGGGCTACTGCAGAGAAGGCAACATCCCAAGGGTGAAACCAACAAAGAAGACAGCAGGAAAAGAGATGAACCCTGGGGGATATGGTTTGAGTCCCTAGATCCATCCATGCCTGAAGCTATCTCTCCTGTATCTCTAAATTATAAGTCAATAAATTCCTATTTACTCAAGTCAGTTTGAGTTGAGGTTTTTGTCCATTACAACCAAAAGATTCTCTTCTAAAATATACTTAAAACTTAAAAAAAAAATTACAGTAAGTCTAGGAAGCAGCTCTTACTAGTATATTCATTTTACAGATGCTTTACAGATCTGAGGCTCAGGACGTTAAACTCTCCAGGTGATTCTTACGTATCCTTTGATTTGAGAATCACTGATATAGGTTATAATGGACCGGCTGCTTCTTAAGGATGATATCACCTCACTAGAGAGATTTTTTTTTTTCCTCTTTGATATACTTTTAATTTATTTTCTTCTCCTTTAAAAAGTGAGCCAAGAACTAACACAGGCTAGTTAAAGGGGCACTTAGAATCTGGGGTGGGGAGGTCTGCTAGCCCTGTACCTCAGCCACACAGAGCTGTCTGTTCTCAGGTGGCTGTGGTCCTTGTAGGAAGAAGTGCCCAACACACTCCTCTGCCCTGGGCCATTCCTCGCCTCTGTTTGGCCAAGGCCCATGTCACCTAGGGAAAGAGTTTTAAGCAGGATGAGGCAACGCACTGTACGTTTTTAAACAACACTGATTCTGCTCCGTGGAGAGCGGACCATGGGCATGAGGGCAGGCAGGGGTGCAGAGGGACCCATCACCCCTATGAGGGCCTTTCAGTAATTAAACCAGCACAGTCCCAGACACCGGGATGAGTCAATCACCCTAAAGCAGAAAGCTGAGAGAGAAGCTCTCCAGCAGGCTTTGACCAGAGAGGTGTGACCAGGACGGACTCAGAACTCTGGAGCAGTGATAAGGTGTGACGCTCAGTGAAGGTAGCGATAACAGCAGCTACTGCTTTAAGAAGCAGGTAAGACTGCAGCCTGGTGTGACCTTTACGGCAGGTGGGGCTGATGTCATTTTTAGGAACCTGCATAAAATTTGATAAGGCCTTTGGGAAGCTGGTGGAGCAGGAGGTAGGGATATTTATAAAGGGAAGCAGTGCCTCCTTTGACCATGGCAGCACCCTCTCTGTTTGGGGAACATGTGAGCAGGACACAGTTGGAGGCCCGGGTTTTACTTGCAAGGTTGCTTTCTACACTCACTGCACCATCTTCCAAATCCAGCGTAGGCAGGAGACGCGGCCCCTTTGCCTGGTGTTCTCTGCCCGAGCCCTCACCTGCCGCCCTGCTGCCACATTGGTTCTTAACCTGGGCCATGGTCTGTCATTGGCAGGTGGGGTCCTTTCAATTTGCAAGGCCATCTGAGAGGTCTGCATGTATTGTAAACATGACGGGGTCCTCTCCCCAGTCCCCAATTAAATTTAAAAGAAAAAAAACCCCAATTCATAATATTTAATTAGACTTTTTGAAATGACAACTTTGTATGCCACGCTTGCTTATCTTTTCTCCAGGTGTTCCCGTTCTTTCTCGTGGGGAAGGCCAACCCCTTCTGTGCTTAGCCTTAACTGTAATTCGTGGTGGGGTGAGAAATCCTGTGCCAACCAAGCACCCAGTCCAGTGCTCAAACTCCTGGTCGGTCAGCCCAGCACCCCTAGCGGATGGGATTCCAGGTCACCCTCTCTCAATCTCCAGGGTATCTTATCTAGATACCCATGTTTCTATCTCTCTCTCCTCTTTTTAAACTATGTATCTATTTGCCATCTTTCTCTTTTCTTTCTTTCTACCAAGGTATCTGTTATCTATCTATATCTATGTATCTAATCTACCCATATGTGTGTGTATGTGTGTGTGTGTGTTTGTGTCTACCTATTATCTGTCTGGTCAATCTGCCCATCCATGCACCTATCCATCCCTGTGTCTATCTATCCACTCACATATGTAGTATGTACGTAGTATGTATGTAGTATGTGTCTATCTATACATTGCCTGTCTATCCACTCATGTGTCTATCTAGCCATCCACACATCATCTATTTCCCATGCATGCATTTAACTACTATGTACCTACCACCCACGTATCTGTCCATCTCTGTCTGTCTGTCTGGTCTCCCATGCCTGGCCCTACTACTTTGTCTTTCACCTTTGCCTAAGCTTCCCCAGGCCCCATGTTAGGTTTTCTGTAGGATGACCTTATACCTTTAGTCCCACGGAGGACACAGGACACAGGGTCAAGTACATGAGGTGTGGTTAACTCAGGTATAGATCAGGGCTGCCTAGATGCTGGGGTGTGTGGTGGGGGTGGTTAGGTATGTAGTGGGCCCTGGCAAGAGCGCCAAAGAGGCGCTCTGAGTGTGTTTTGCGCATGGTCTAGGGAGTGGTACAGAGAGGCCTTGTAGAGAAATGTCTTACAACCTCATAGAGAGGAGGTCAAAGGTGAGGGCCAACCCTGTCCTAAGGAGTCTGGGGTTCAGTAGTGCAGAACTGCTTCACCGGGCATCAGAACCAGCATGGTGTTATTCCTTCCTTAAGGAAGGCCCGGTTATTACAGAAGAAGGAAAGCCGGTGCTGCCGTCAGACCTGGTGCCCACTGCCGCCCACTACTGCGGGGATTAGCCACAGGCTGGGTTTCTTCTCCAGGGCGCCAGGAGCAGCACTGGGCACTTCCCATCCAGCAGTCCCTTGGGAAGGTATCCGGGCATCTTAAGTAGTTAACCTCTATTTAGAAAGGAGCTTTTCAATCCGATAAATATGTCCAGTGCTCCAAAACACACCCTCAGAACAACCCAGACTCTTAACTCCCCCCACTACTTAAGAACTACTACTAGCTGCTTGGTACTGAGTTAACAGCACCCGGGGCGGGAGGGTGCTGCAGGGAGCCGCGCAGGGGAATGGGGCGAGAGGTGAGGGGAAAGGGAGAGAGACCGGGCGCCACCAGTGCTGTGCAGCTGGGGAGGGGACAACCCAAGCAAGGTGCCCAACGTCTCGGGCGCCTCCCCCTTGCCAGTCACCACCATTTTGTCGCCAGGCAGAAGTGGAGATGCGAGCCCGTTCGCAGCCCGCGCCAAGAGCCCTTGGTCCCAAGCGCTCTCGGTCCAGCCCGCGAGCACAGCGGGCTGTCGCGATGCCCCCGCTCGGAGCGCAGCCCGACCCCTTCCTAAGAGTTCTGCAAAATGGTGTCGTCCTTGTCACCGGCGCCGCCCCGCTGCTGCGCCCCCACCGCAGCCCTAGGAGCTTCCTAGGGCCTGAGGTTAACTGCACTTCATGGCTCTGGTCCCCAGGTGACCAATATTTTCTGCCACCTACGGTAGCAGCTCACACAAAAAGTGTCCCTGGAAGGAAGAAAAAAAAAAAAAAAAAAAAAAAAAAAAAACCAAACCCGAGCGATCGGGTGCACTCCTTGCTGGGAATCTTTGAACGCAGCTGCCCTCTGCTGGGGACACGCGAGGGCCGCGGCTCGCCTGGTCCCAGCCGATCCCGGCATCCTTCCTGGCAGGGGCCCGAGCTGTTTTAGGCCAGGGCTGGGGAGGGTGAAGAACGAAACCGAAAGTGCTGACAAGTCAGTCTCTTTCGGAAAACAGATAATGGGCTCACCTGGATCTTTTTTTTTTCCCACCTATTATTGAATTGTTGGATTTTATAGGTGGGAATTAGGAAAAAGAGAGGAGGCTGCAGAACACCACCAACTTTTTCATCATGACAGAGGGCCCTAGGTCTCAGGTGGCTCAGTGGTTAGAGACAGTAGGACATACCATGACATTGTGAGAGTGGAAGAGAGCACCAAATCTGACCATTTAATCCAGCGCTGTACAAAGAGGACTTTCCAGGATAAGAATGTTCTGTGTTGCTCCTGTCTAAGAGGGTAACCACCACCCACAAATAGCTGCTCAGTACTTGAAAAGAGGCTTATGAAATTGAAGAAACAAAATGTTTGCTTCATTTAATTTTTGTTTATCTGAATTTGTATTTAAATAGTCCCACATGTCTAGTGGCTTCATGTTCAGGTGTGGATCAGCAGCGCTCAGGCCATAGTGTCTGTAGGAACTGACCAGAAGCCTCAGCACAATGGTGGAAGCCCCAGGCAGAGGCTTGCTGGGAGAGGCCCCCCCAACATCAGCTTGTTGAGCAAATAAAAACTCAACAATAAAAAGTCACTGTGCTCTGACTCCACAGGGATGGGAATTCAGACCCATTCTTGGAGATGAGCAGGAACTTTGAGGAACACAATTTCACTTGGGGAGTGCCAAGAGCCCAGTGACATTTCTTGTGCACTGTCCAAGGCTGGCCCTGATCTTGAGCAACGGCCCTCACCCGTGGCTCTGCATTGGCAGTAGGAAAGTTCATCTTAACTTACTTCCAGGGCTTTCCTGGTAGCATCCTGAATGGGGGCTGGTTTCACGAGCCACTTTAAAAATTTCTTTAATTGTCTCCTGGTGTTATAGATTTGGCATTTTTGTTTCTAATTATACATTCCTGGGTGATGTCATGAAATCCCCAAACACCCAGAGGGGCTGTACTGAATAGGGAAAGACAATATGCTAACAAGTTATCTGGAGGTGTCAGAAAGAAATGATGAGAAACAGTACACTGGGGGGAAATGTTTTCCAGCCTGCTCTCTGGTTTTAGCAACTGCTCTGGAAGAGATAAGACACACATGGCTCTTATAAGGAGGCACTGGGGTCTCCAGGGAACATGAGGCAGAAGAAAAGAACTGGGCTGCAGTCATCGCATATTCTCGGAGAAAGAGATTGCAGCGTGGCCAGGGAGCTGCGGCAGGGACCTTTGGGGCAGAGATTCAGTGGGCTCTGGGACAACTTGACTTCAACTAGATGGTATTTGAATAATCTGCTAGAGAGAAAACAGATATAGCACACATTGTCACATTTAGCATTGAAACTCTCGGTTTGACTATGAGTAATGTGCAGCCATGCCCAGAGGTCAGGCCTACACTCACTCAAAAACAAGTGGGGAATTGAAGCAATTATTCAGATAATCCATAGACATAGTGCTATGGCCGGTGCTGCATCCTTGATTTAGCCCAGAAACAGTAATGCTATTATAAACTGTTAGTGATTTGTGGAGCTATCTTGAATATATTAAGGAAAGAAGATTACAGAAAAATCCAGAATGTCAATGGAGATGCATTTAGGTTGAGTCATACAAAGTGGGAAACTGAGGGCCTCCCACTCCGGAAAGGAACATCTTGCTTTCAGCCAAAATGGAAAAATTTAGGTTTGACTGTTGCAGATGGTTACAGACTTGGGGTCTCCAAGCCACTATTTTTGCACCTACAGCTGATAATTTTCACATTGGATTGTATTTGGCCCAACAGACAGAAAATGGTAAAATAGGTCATTAAGAATTGTGAGACTTTATGGATAAAATAATATTATTTACAACTATCCCTTCATTACTACCTTCCTGCGGTTTTTAATAGGCTAGTTATTGGAGAAAAGGTGTTTCTTTTTCCTTCTTCAGTTGTTCAAAGTCATTTACCTGCCTAAAAAGAAAAACCCAAATTCAAGCAGCTAAGATGTATTTTTTCTATCCAGTGTGAAATCCAGAGGTAGGTGACTGCCAGCGTTGTTGTAGTGTGGGTACTAAGGCCAGACTTGTGGCCTTTTCCTGAATCACACAGCATTTAGCTAGCAGGAAGGGAGAGGCACAAACGGGGTCACAAGCTGCACTCCTGCACACCTCCACCTTTAAGGAGCTGTTGGAAAGCCCCGCCCAGCGGCTGCTGACATCCCATTGGCCAGAAGTCTGTTAAGGCCATTCCTAGCTGCAAAGGAGGCTGGGAACTGTAGTTTTAAAAACCTCTCACGGAAGTCTGATACTCTTAGAAAGAAAGAAGGAAGATTGGATAACAAACATCAAGTAGACCACCATGTCCAAGAACTTTGATACAAAAGGAACAAACAGAAAAACTATACTTTTTACTAAGTTTTATAAAAATAAGCCTAACTCAATGATTCATTTCAGCAACTTTTATTTGTAACTAATTATCAGGGAATGAAACAATTATTGTGTATAATAATTAAATATGTATATCAAGGACAAGAATCAAAGGGAGTGTGTGTGTGAGTGTGTGTGTGTGTGTGTGTGTGTGTGTGTGTGTGTGCGCGCGCGCGCACGCTAAGGGTATTAGTGGCTCTTTGAGGGGGTTTGGTTTAATTTTCTTTATAGAAATTATAGGTATTTAATAGGTTTGTGGTATTAATATCACTGATGATAACATCACTGAAAATTTCAGAGTTATACATTATAACTCTACAAAAATAAGTCATATATATTAAAAGAATTTGATTTCTGTTAAGATAAACATCTCTGGGCTAATATCATAAGCATCCAGAAATACTTCCTACCCAAACTCAGCCCGTATCTGCAGCATCACAGCATCGCCATTGTGGACATAACCATGGAGTACCACCACCACAGCACCTGCCAGGGACAGCCATACACTTTGTTATTTAACCAGGTTCCTCAAAACTGTCGTTTCCTTAAATGACACAAAATTTTGTCAGTTGGGACCAAAAGAGTTCTTTCTATCCTTCATATTTTAAAAAGTTCTGAAAAATACACATAATTTAAAATGTTGTCTGTAGAGCAAAATTTTTAAATAATTCCTAATAATATTCTTCAAGGAACAGAACTTGGCAATCATGGTTTCTTGCCTCAGAAGATCAAGATGGTCACGAATGTGGCCCCATAGCCTCCAGCCCACTTCAGCCTCAGGTGAGGACAGAACGAGCCTCACCGCATTTCTCTGGGTGGGGGATGGATGAGGTGTGTCTTTGCAAAGCAGCTCCTTGGACTCTGAGCTGAGTAGGATACTCCTGAGCACTAAATAAAGAGCCTCAGCAGTAGATTCTTAAACCTGAAATGCACTGTCTACAGCAAGTTCAACTTCATTAGCAATTTGAGGAGTGATTTATTGAGTCAAAGGAAGACCTCTCTGAATGGAGCTTGTCCACCTTGATTAAAGTGGCTCAAGCAGCCGTGGCATTTGAGTGGTGGTTAGGTTCAGGTCTGAAACAATTTCTTTGTGAGTCAGCTCTTATTAGCGGGGGAAGAAAGGATGGAACAGAAGGAAGGCTGGGAGCAGAGGCTATGCTGGGGCAGGGGGGCCCGATCTCACGGGTCTTGTGTGTACAGTACGGGCTGAGCTGTGGCCTGGGGCTGGGAGTTGCAACCTCCCTAGGCGCCAGGCATGGGCTGGTGGGAGTGAGGAAGCAGAGAAGGGGGCAGAATGGCAAGACTACGAATCACCTGATTCCCAAGGCCACGGTCACTGCTTGGCTCCTGCCAGATTTTTCAGGTAAAGTCCATTATCTGAACATCCAGAGGGAATCTGACTTGATAAAGTTGGATCAAATTTTATAATGCTGGGTCGAATGCGGATTAAACGTGGCTACATTTGGCAATAGTGCTTTTGGGCAACAAGGTGTTCATGAGGCTCTGGGCAGAAGAGGGACATGGTACCTCCTCCTCCTGTCCGTCTCCTCTCACGTGAGGCTCCACCTGGCTGCCATGGTGAGGAGGCTTCTAGAAGAAGAGGGTAGCACGGGCAGCTGAGGGCAGCACAGGACTATCAGCTGATGACAGGAAGGCCAGGTAGGATCTCGTGGTGAGAGGATGGGATTTGGCGAGAACAGTGAAGATGGACGGGTGGGCTGATTCTAGGACAGTACTCAGGTGGAATCACAGGAGGAGGGTCTGATTGGAAGGATACAAGTGCAGAAAGGAGGACTTGAGGAAGGGGAGTGAGTTGAGTTACAGTTGAATTAACACTGCTAATTTTCATCTTTTATGAAACTGTGAGCTGTTACATTCAAATCTAGATTTGCAGTTTCTTTTGAAAAAAAAAAAAGAAAGAAAACCTGAGAGTATTGGGCTTGGATCTCAATAAAGCCATAGCCACTGGAGCTATGGATGGGGTTGAGCTTGGGCAACCGGGGACAGTTGCATGGACTCCTGAGTATTTCTTTCGCTGTTCTGGCTCCTACAGGTATTTGAGTCTATGACCCCTAAAGGGTCAGATTGTGCAAGGTGTAGGAATAAATGCAATCACTCAGGCAGAGCAAGAAGTTAGGAATTCCAGGCAACAAGTGCATTTCAGGACAGAGGGAGCAGGGGAAGATGGCAAAGGGGATTTAGAAAAGATAATCTGAGAGAGAAGAAAACCAGGGGGAAGAAGTGGAATTAAAAAAAGAAAAGCTCAGTGCTGCTCAGCAGGTCAGTTGCACAAAGATGGAAAGAAGTTGGCTGTGTCATTGTGTGCTGCCACTGAGGAGTGGCGTCAAAGTGTAGTCACATAAAAGGAAAAGGTACACACTCGGATGGCCTGCAGGTGCAACTGTCTCTCTGCTCCAGAGGAATGAAATCCCACAGGTGTGCCCAGAAAGAGGGTGGTAAAGCATGCGCTTTGGTGCATTACTGTTTGTTACGGTGAAGAACTGGAAACAACCTTTTTATCAGCAGACTTATAGGTAAATAAACCATGGGTTAATTGTGCTGTGGAGGCCTAAAGAACAGTTAAAAAGATCAGACACACTGGAAAATTTCCAAAGAAAATAAACACTGCATGTACGCCCTGCTCCACTCATCCCAACAGAATGTCCATCCCTCAAACTCTCCATGTCCTTCGTAAAAGGGGAAAGTTTCCAAGATTGGGAGTAAGAGGCCAGAAGGGACTGTATTCGCCTTTATGTTTAAATTGTTAGTAATTATTTTAACGAGGAGAATGCATTTTGTGTATCACTTGTGAAAGTGAACATTAGTCAGAGCATTGAACAATGAATCTGGCATTTTGGCAAGTGCTGTTTCAGCAGAACAGAGGGAGTGCAGAATAGATGACCACATGTTGAGGCGGAACTAGGAGACGAAGAAGCAGAAGTCTAAGTTAAGGGGACAAGGAACGTAAGACTACAGAAAGGATGGGGTGGGGACCAAGAGAGTCTAGGGGATGTCTTTGTTGGTCTGCTTGTATCAGGGATGACCCAAAAACTCCACTCAAGGCGTTGGCCTCTCCTTGGAGGCTGTTGCTTCTTCAGAAGAGAAATGGACCTTGCTTCAGAGTTGGATCACACTTTACTGTGATTTGCATCCGAACTCTTCTGATGATCTCTGTGCAAGGGTTAAACATTTATATGGGATAAAACATTGCCTGATGCAGAATGCATACGATGTCCGCCAGTAGAGGGATGATTAAATGCTACCCGTGGTGGTGGAGATCATTACTCAGTTATTAAAATCCTGTTTTCCAAATTTTCTTGTAAACATGCTACAAAAAAAAAAAATCGCATACAGTTGAGTCTAATTGTGCCAAGAAAGAAGTTGATGTGTACAAGAAAAAAAGAGGAGAAGCACTGAATGCTCACTGTGGTTCTCCCTGGACGACGGTGATTTTATTTTTTATGCATTTCTGTTGACGCAGCAATTTTCTACCAAAAACATTATTGTTCTTATAATTCCCCAAAGGAACTGTTTTTCAAACTGCAGTTTGAACATGGTTTATGAGGAAAGACAGCCAGGGAAGGGTTCCCGTTTGGCAGGGACTCAGGAGGCAGGCCCTCGGCGCCTGGCTTCCCTTTTGCCCACATATCAAATGTCAGGCTCCCACACGGTCACAGAGGATCTAGAACGATCCACTTCCCCAAGGCTGGGTGGCAAAAGTCAGCTCCTCCCTGTGCCCAGTGCCAGTGGCTGTTGTGTGTGTGAAGTTTACAAGAGAAAACGGCCCTCTAGCAGGCTGGAGCCTCAAGCCAGAAGCAGAACTGTGGCCTGGCTCCTCAGCAGATCCTAAAGGACAGAGAGAAAACGGCTCCTCTCTCTCACACCAAATCCCCCTGCAGCCCCCAAGATGGCGGCAGGCAATGACACCTCCTGATTAACTCTGGAATCAGATGTGCCTGTGTGGAATCTTTGGTCTTTTCACCTACCAGCTCTGTGGCTTCTGGAAAATTCTGTAACGTCTTTGAACCTCCGTTTCTCATGTGTAGAAAGGGAATGAAGATACCCTCCTCTTCCCAACCACCACTGGGTTTCTCTGAAGATTGAAGAGGATAAAATGTATGGAGTGGAACATGTAATGATCACTAAACCAGTGATTCATGCTCAGGATCTCTAATTATATGTCTTCACACTCTATGTTATGGCCAGATCTGCAGATTTTCTGTGAAAGGCCAAGACTTGCCAATGCTAGGTCATTCTCCATCCCGAGTCAGTGAACGCATCTGATGACCATGGTTGCTTTCCATGTAGGGGGCTTCCGCCTCCTTCCAGGTAGATGACCAGAGTTCACAAGGATGATAGGATCCTTTCATGATGCGCTGAAATAAATCCTGGAAGCAGCCAGTCCCACCACGCCTTGGGCAGTCACACAAACCCAGGTCACTACCTTTTCTTGCTCAGTGATAATGGCCTTCCTGTATTTACTCTTCCCACTTGTAGAGAACTTTGGGATCATATCAAGTAGGAGAAAAATAAATTTTTAGAGCTGGGCATTAGGCCCAAGGGTTTGGAGGTAAGGACTTAATGATGTCCTGCTCACTAGGTGGCCAGTGACAGAGCTGCTGTTCCCACCCAGGGCTGCCTGGCTCTGGGGATCACTGCTCTGGGAAGTGAGCCTAGACATGCAGCCGGCTGACCTGGCCTCTCACAGAGGGAAATACATGGTTCCTCTTTGCTTTCCCAGCTCCATGAGGGAGAAGCATATCCATCCAACATGTCCTAAGAGTCTGGAGGTTTGCTGCTTTAGAAAACAACACATAGCTGGAAATATTCAGCTTGTTAAAGCCAATCTTAGAATGAGTTAGGTCTGCTGCGGGCTTTCTTCACTTATCTACTAAGAGTGAATTATTGATGCTTTTGCTAATGCGTACCTCAAAATGCTCAATCTTTTACTGAGCTGTGGTGTAAGAGAACAACTTACACCATGATTGCATGTAACAGTAAAAAGCAAGGTTTCAAAATGAAAATCTGATCACGATATAATTTCATCATTTTGTGGATTTCGTCTTATTACTTCTTTTGGAAGGAAGCCCAGTTTGGTTTAAGCTTTTTTTAGGTTCTGTTAGCAGATAACTTAAAAGGTTTTGCCTAAAATATTTATTTCCATAGTCTACAATTATCTTGGGGAAATTTGTAAAAATTGAAAACAACAATAACAACAACAACAACAAAAACAACCCGCAATAGGATGCAGAAGTATTTATAGTGGTGTTATCTAATATGGGGTGGTCTACAGTAATTCCTTTTATAACTGGTCAGCCAAAGGGAACGCCTTCTTCAAGTCTTGACATTGACACAAGATACTTGTGGCCATAAACCATAAACATGTAGCTTACGGAAAACACACAAGGGAAATGTACACAATATAATTGTAGATACACAAAGCATAAAACCAACAAACAAAATGGCTTGCCTTGAACTGGGAGTCAGACGTTCAGTGAGTACTTTGTTGAGTAAATAAGAGTTGAGAGTCTCCTACACACTGAGGATGTTTATGACCACCCTGGGAGTCTGGGTGTCAGCTAGCTGGTCCCCTCGCTTTGAGCCCCCATAGGCTGAATCAGTGCATTAGTCAGGGTTGCCGGGCAGAGAGGAGGGCTGAGGGGACTATGGAAAGATAAGATTGTGTCCAAGGGGAAGGATTATGGTGGACCATGTGCCATTTCCCCCATAAAATTTTGAAACGTCCTGGTTTAATAATTTTTAAAGAAACTAAAGGAATATCTGAAACAGCATGGTGATTAAAAATTACAAATATTCATTTGTGCTAACTGCGCCTTAGGTGCTGCTCTGAGCAGTTTGTGCCCACACCTGATTTTCTTCTAGGATGACAGTATGGTCAACATCACGGCTCTTTACAGCCAGGAGGTGCATGGAGACAGGACACCTCCTATCAGACAGTATCTTTGAGTCTTCTGGAAACCACATCCTCAGTTACTCCAAACACATCACCCAAGGGCACCGACAGCATCATGTGCCCAGGTCCCCCTTGGGTGGCCCCTCCCGCAGACTGCAGTGTTCTTTATTTTTCACTTCCGTGAATCCGGACTCACAGTGTGCACTGAATCAGCTGATGAATAAACCCTGTCCATTTCCTTCTCATGAAAGAGACGGGGAGGAGGGTTGGCCACTCATTGGTTCAGAGCTATCTGTGAGCTCCCTGGGAGGTTCCTAGAGTTTCTCTTCCAGACTGATGATGCCAGCTCACAAGACAAGCCAACACTCACACTGGGAAGGCAGTGATAAAAACAGGAAATTAGTTCATCCTGGGAAAATTCCGGAAACCAAGTTTGAATAATCGCTGCATGTTCAGGTGGACATAGGTTCACTCCCAGGCTGACTCACACATGTAAATGCTCCTGGCTACACTCTGACTGCAGTGCACACACACGCACACACACACCTGGCTGAGCAGTGGCATGAATGAGTCACTCTGGATGTGGGAGCCCTGAGCCCTCCCCCGTCCACCCTTGGTTCCTCTTCTGCTCTCCTACTCACATCCAGTCCAACAGCACCTGCCGCCCCTCCCTCTCAGTATATCCAGAATCTCACCCTCTGCTCACGTTCCAACCATCTTAGAGCTGGAGGACAGTTGTCACCTCCAAACCCCTCTCCTGGTTTCCTCCATCAGAAGGTTTGTGCAGATTGTGACATGACACATTTTGGAAGAATCTCTATCCCCCTACTTTCTAGGTGACTTTATAGGCTACAGTGGGAATGTGAGATCAGCAGGAGCTCTGCCTGTCCTCCTCTCTCTGCTACAGCTACAGTCCAGCTCTGGACCACCCCCAGCACACACAAAGGGTGCACTCACTGCCTAGTTGTTGAGTGAACACCTGTGAGTTCATTTTCTACTGTTGTGATGACTGCTCAGTCCACACCTTCCACTTGGAACCCTTCTCTGGGCTTCCAGCCTCCCGCCCACGGGCCAGCACAGCAACCTGACATTGCTCATCTAAAGGTTTCTTGAGCTCAGAGAGCATGACCCTTCCCACGTAGGTCACTTTCCCAGTCCCTCCTGATGGGTGCTTCTCCTTCCTGGTGGGGCTAAAGGCATCCACCTCCACCTGGTCAACCAACCACAGATGGGAGCCATGATTTTGGCCCTCTTTCTCTCTCTTGCTTCCCTAACAGCCTAACAGGTGGAGTTAGAAAATTGCCCTCTGAAAATCTTCCTGGAGTCCAGGCAGGCAGAGGGCTTGTTCTGGGGGGAGTTCGCTTCTTCTTTGGAAAATAATATTAATGGAAATTTAATTACAGAATGAAAAGCCTGTTGGAAGGGAAGTGACAAATTAATCTCCTCGAAGGAGCAGAAGAAAAACACATCACATAGAACGATGGGACCCTGCCATTTCCCTGTCGAATGTTCCAGCACCTTCCTATCAAAGCCAGGCTCCGTCTAGCTCTTGTGGCTAGGAGGGCTTTGCGGTGCCTGATAGCCCCTCTGACTTCGCCTCCGGGGCACTTTCGGATGGGTCCTTTAAGCAATCACAGAGGGCTTCTTTGGTACCTCATCCTTCAGTCTGGTGTGCTTTCCTGCTCACGATTTGCATGATTGATTCCTGACTTCATGAAATGCTGGTCACATGTCACCTTAAAGAAGCCTTCCCTGGTCCCTCTCGTGAGTGCACCTGCCTCTCTCTGTGTTACCTCTCTTGGTCCTTCACCGTGCGGTCCTCGTCCTCCTGTCCATCCTTGCTCTAGTCTTTTCTGGTTGCCAGTTTTTCTGCACTGACACAGACTCTTTGAAGGCAGGAACTTTGCTTTGCTTACTTCCTGTTCTAAGAAATTAGTACAGTGGCTTCCAGGCAGCAGAGATTCTCAGTCAGTATTGCTTGACTGATTGAATGAATGAATGAGTGGGCGAGCGCATGCAAGGATGGACGGACAGGTGGGCGGTGGGGCTTTGGACCAGCAGCGAGAAGCGCTGCATCTCTGCAGGGATGGTTCAGTGTGTTTTTGTTCTCTTTTTCACAACTTTCTTCTTCCACATTTTTTTTTAAATTGGTGCTAGCAAAGATTTTCTCTCATTCTGTAGGTTCTCTTTTTGTTTCCTTTGCTGTGCAGAAGCTTTTCAACTTGATGCCATCTCATTTATTAACTCCTGCCATTATTTTCTAGGCTTCTTCATATGGAAGGTCACTTGTCCCAGCACCATTTGTTTAAAAAGGCTGTCTTTTCTCCAGTGAATGTTTTGGCCCCTTTGTCAAAGATCAGATGACTGTAGATGCATGGGTTTGTCTCTATGTTTTTAAGCCAGTGCCATGCAGTTTTGTTGCTTTAGCTCTGTAGTATAATTTGAAGTCAGCTATTGTGATGCTTCCAGCATTGGTTTCTTGACTTATAATTTATTTGTCTATTCTTGGTCTTTTATTCTTCCAAATAAGTTTTAGGACTTTTTTTTTTTTTGTTCCCTAGTTCTATGAAGAATGTCTTTGGTTTATTGATGGGAATGGCATTGAATCTGTATATTGCTTTTGGTAGTATGGTCATTTTTTGATGGGGGTGGGGTACCAGGGATTGAACTCAGGGGCACTCAACCACTGAGCCACATCCCCAGCCCAGTTTTGTATTCTATTAGAGACAGGGTCTCACTGAGTTGTTTAGTGCTTCGCCATTGCTGAGCGTGGCTTTGAACTTGCAATCCTCCTGTCTCAGCCTCCCAAGGTGCTGGGATTACAGGCATGCACCACCGTGCCTGGCTAGTATGGCCATTTTAACAATATTAATTCTGCCATTCCATGAACATGGGAAGCCTTGATATTATCTTTTGTTACTGATTCCTAGCTAATTCCACTGTGGTCTGAAAACATGTATGCTTTTATCCTTTGCAGTTTATTGAGACCTGATCCACTGCCAGCATGTGACCATTTCTGATAAGTGTAACATGTGTACTTAAGATCATGAACTTGTGCAGCTGTTGGCTGTTCTGCTTCATAAATGACAGGGGGGTCACCCGTGTGTGTGGTACTGGTCCACGTTTCTCCACCCTTACTGGTTACTGTCTTTGTTGATCAGCTACTGATGGAGGTACAGCCCATCCCTGTATGTGATTTCTTTACTTCTCCTTTTAGATCTGGCTGTTTCTGCTCTTGGCCTGCTGAGGCTGTGTTAGTAGGTACTTGTAGCAGAAATGCTTTATGTTTCTGGTGGGTAACTTGGCTGTCATAAAATGTCCCTCTTTGTTCATATTGTTTCTTGCCTTAGAATCTATTTCCCTTGATACTGGAAGAGCTGCACTGGTTTTCCTTTGTTTCCTTCAGTCAGTGTGAGCTTCCGTCTCTTATTTCTTCCTTTCTGTGTGTTCATATTTAGAGATACAGTTGGAGTTGTTTTTTCTTTTCATTCGGCGTGAAATTTTTTATTGGGCTATTTAGTTCCTTTCTATTTAATGTAATTACTAATACATCACTAATATAGATTATTGCGTGTTTTCAATAGTTTCATCTGTTGTGAGCCCCCCCCCTTTCTCCTTTCTGGCCTTTTAATGAAGAGAGGAGTTTCTTAGATACTCTATGTATCCTATCAGCTTGCTATTGCTACATTTTCTTCTTTTATTACCCTATGGGTTATCTTCAACTTCTCAGAGACTAATAAAACAAATTCGACCACGATTCCACAGACATTACGGGAACTTGGGACATGTTTGTGGGCTTCCTCTGCATGCCTGCCTTTTGAGCTGTTGCTGCCTTGTTCAATTACACAATCTTTCAAACCCCATAAGACACTGTTTTTATCTTAACGGTTGATATTTATTTAGACTTACTGACAATGTATTCTTCTGTCGCTACATTCTTTCCTACATTTTTATTCTCCCACCTGAGATCATTTTATTCCTCCCCAGAGGGCTCCTTTCGGCATTTGTGTGTGTGTGTGTGTGTGTGTGTGTGTCTGTCTGTCTGTCTGTCTGTCTACTGGTAAAGAATTAACTCAGTTATCATTTTCCTTTGGGTATTTATTTCCTCTTCAGTTCTGCTGGGCATTTCCTTCTGGATCTAGGGTTATAGGTTGGCAGTTATTTTCTTTCAGCCCCTTATTTCCTTCTTTCTTCCTTCTTTTTGTTCCTTTCTTTCTTCCTTGTACCCGTTTTATTCTCTGTCTTTCACAAGTTCTGCTGAAAAAAAAAAAATCAACTGTTGGGCTCATAGTTGTTTTCCACTGGGGCGGAACATGGCTGCATTGTCCCAGGTACCTTAAGAATATATATATGTATTTTGGCTACTTTGGGCCATTGTGTTCAGTAGTTGAGGTGAATGGAGATAGTCAATGGCTTTGACTTTCCCTGGCTGTCGCTGGAGAGAGCAGGTGGAGCGGGAGGGAATGAGAGGAGATGGGAGGGTGAGAGATAAAGACGGAGGAGAAACTGTACTTAGGAGCAGTTGACCCCAGAAGATCAGCAGCAGGCTGGGACCCAAGGAGACTGCGGGAGACAGCGGGACACCCAGCACTCCTGCGACAGTGTCATCCAATCTGACATCTGGTATTTCTCTGCTGTGTTCCTTCTGCTTCCCTGAAAGCCCTCAGCGAGGAGGCGGGTCAGCACAGGAGAAGAGTCACAATGGTCATTTCTTGGACCAGGCCCAGCTTTTCAGAGCTGCTCTCTTGGGCTGCTTGGCTGCTGAGGGATTAAAGAAAAAAATGCCCCCCCCCCCCCCCCCCCCCCCGCCACTCCAGAATTTCCTGTCCCGTCTTGTGGTCGGCTGAGGAGGTTTTCGACGCCCGCCTCCCGTTTTCTCACCAGCTCTTCTTCATGGTTAGGGTGGTTAGAAATTTGCAAAGGAAATGATTAAGCAAATCCAGAGATCTTGGCCACGGGGCCTGATTTTTCAAGGCCCTCCTTTTTGAGGGCTGCAGGATTTTGCACATGAGTGTTGGAGCCTCAGCCGGGGTTGGGGCTCTTCCTGTTTTTGTCTTCTCAGAACTGCTAAAGCTACTTGTGAGCAACTGGCCAGCAAGATAGGGAGGGGTGGGGGGTGCGAGAGAGGGCTGCGAGCCAGCAGGGAGGAGGGGGCGCGCCCCCCAGCACTGGCAGGACCTCTGTGACAGCGGAAAGATGTGTTTAAGACATCTAGGGGCAGACTGTAGCCCTGAACTGGGGGGAGAAGTCCTAGCAGGAGTGGGAATGGGCTGGCAGCTGCTCAAAGAGCAGCCGAATCTCCAACTGCTCCTGCAGCGGGCAGGCTGATCAGGCCCTGGTTATGTGGCAGGCGCGGTGCTGAGGGTCTTGTGTGGCACAGTGCCACACACCTGGCTGTGGCCACTGGCTCCACTTCATAGATGTGAAAGTGAGGCTTGGAGAAGTCGAGAACTTGCTCAAGGCCACGAGGCTAGCGAGCCGCAGCACTTGGATTCCAGCCAAGGCCATTTGGTCCCGAGCTTGTGTTCCTAACCACTCCTCTGTTCTGAAGATGCAGAAGGTGACAGGTCTGTCACCAGGACTGCCGTAACACGATCTTCATTGATTCAGACTCAGGGTAGGAGCTGGGACCCTAACCATGGCTGCTCCCTGATGCTTTCCCCCTCTGACTGTGCTGGGCATTGGCCTGCATGCTCTCGGGTCTTCTTCCCAAGGGCCCTTCAAACGGCAGTTTCCCAGCTTGCATTGCCAAGTGGCTCTGGTTGGGAGAGGCCAGTGGGGTTCCTGCCCCTCCCATAGCAGATCCCTGGCTGGTCCAGCTCCCATGGGCTCCTTAGCACCCCCCCCCCCGCCCGCCCCATGCACTTGGCCTTCACATCCTAGGGTGCTCACGCTCCCTGGCTCTAGTACCTTTGCCTCTCCCCTGCCCTCTGTGTCTAAGAGAAGCCCTGGCCTCCGTATTCCTGCCTCTGCTGCCTCTCTGCCTTAGGACTCCTTCGGGCCTCCTCTAGCATCTCGAAGACTCCTGTGGTATTCACTCCCCTCCGTCCCCATCCTTGGCAGGGGCTCGGTTTTCCATAGAGGACCCTAAGTGAGACGCAGACGCTGAGAAGGGCACGTGATGCACTTGTTTATTGGGGAGGGGACCCCAGGAAGCACAGAGCAGGGAGGGTGGGGTCGGGAGCACAATGCGACTGTGGGCGGCTGTGTCCAGTCCTGCTGAGGACCCCGTGGGAAGGCCCAGAAGAACCTCAAGTGTGTCCCCCTGAGAGATGGGAACCTGATAAATCCTGGGGTCGTCGTTTCCCATGCCTCTCTGGTGGAGGGTTGCCCCTCGGGCACAAAATCTCAGATGTTTCCAGAAAGCCCTGCAGGTGGACTAAACAAGAGCCCACTGCCTCTGCAAAAAGCCACCAAAAAGGAACGAGAAGGCTGGGGGCGTTGAGCTGGGAAGCCCCCGGGGCTGCTGGGCGTTCGGCGGTGGGCTGAAGAGCCCTCGGGTGGGGCACCCGCCCCTTCTGCTGCCATGGCAACCGGGCTCCTGCTCTCAGTGGGTCCAACAAGGAAAGCCGACGACCCTCCGGAGGTTTCTCTCTGCTTCAGAACGGGATGAGCCCTGAGGACACTGGCATCTTTCTTGGTCTTCTCTCCTTGCTCCTTTCTCTCTCTGCCCGGCAGCTAAAGACTTGGTGGCTTTTGGGCCCGTGCACTCAGGAGAGAACCCGTGTTCTCCCTGGACAGATGTCACCTGCACCCTCAGCAGGAATGCTTCCTGCGCACCTGTCAGCTGCCGACTCTGGACTCTCCCTAAGAGACTCCCATTTCCTGCCCTCAGCGGCCCGCTGGCTCAGGGACCTGTCCTTATTGTTCCCATTCTAGAGAAGGACAAACTAAGGCTCAGAGAGGCAAAGTCATTTGCTCAAGACCTCACTGCCTTGGACCTCGGCTGTGGATCATCTGGGAGGATGGGTGGGCCAAATTCCAAGTCCACACTTATGACGCTTGGGAATGAACAGTTATGTGTCCTTTTAAGAGCCAAAGCCACTTAGATGTTGATCTGAGCATTGGTTACAAACTTAACAGAATCTTCAAAAGAAAATGATTCACTTTATAATCAACATCTGGCAGATAGGCCACTGGATGAATATTACTTGAACGTCGTTGGGATTGGATCCTACCCGCAGTCAAAATACAAACCTGACTTTGCCACTCTCCAGCTCAAGTCTCTTCCTAGGCTCCCTATTACCCTCTGCAGATAGCTTTTCTTCCTTTCTTTTTTCCTTCCTTGTGCTGCTGGGGAGGGAACCCACGGCCTCCTGCAGGCTCAGCATGCCCTGGGCCACTGAGCGACATCCCGAGCCCCTAGACAGTTTAAACTTCTTACCCTAAACTCCTTCCTACATGTCCTGACGGATCTGGCTGGGCCGCTTCCCGCCTCTCTCCTCCCGCCATGCTCTGACTTGCTGAGCTACTTGCCATGCCCTCTCTGGACTCTGCTCTAGCACTTGCTGCTCTTCCGGGGACTCTGTCCTTTATCAGTCCGTCTGTCACCATCTCAGGTGTGCCCTCCAGGTGGTCTTCTGCTGTGCCTTCCTCTGGGTCCCACGATGTCCCATGGCGTCACACCATAATCTTTTTGCCTGCCTGTCTCTTCCACAGGCACGAAAGTGGGCCTTTAGGAGCCTAGGATGGGTTTCCACCTTGGGCAAAGTTGCTTTTTCTCTCTCAGCCTTAGTTTTTTCATCTGTAAAATGATCAGTAAACAAGATTTGTGGGATGCACGATGCCTGGGACATGGCATGGCAAAGTTCAATGCCAGCTTTTATTATCTGTGCATGTTCAGGGCCAATGTTCACTGAAGTGGCAGCTCCTCTGAGACCAGTGGTTTTCAGAGTCTCTCCTACGTTAGAACCATGGGGAGGGCTCCGTAGACAGAGACCAGGTCCTGCTCCGAGAGCTCTTGATCCTGTGGATCTGGAGTAGGGCTTGTAATCTCTATTCCTAACAGCATCTCAGGTAAGGCGGATCCTGCTGACCTGGAAGCATACTTAGAGAACCACTGGGCTGGCCACCTGTGGAGGTGGATATCTGATGAGAATGAGCAGCACTTGGAGCTGAAATATGCTCATACAACAATATAAGGCAACCCGCTTGAAGCAGGAAGTCTCTGTGGAATATTTGTTTATCAATTTATCCATGCAGCCAGCACTTATTGAGCAATCTACTACTCCAGGCATTGTGCTAGACACAGACCAGAACAGAGCAATCCATGAGATGAGCCAGAAGGCCCCCATCCCCTGCTTTGGAGAGAGGAGCTTCATAATTACCCAGGGCCTATCAATCTGAATTGAAAAGGGGTGATTTGTTGGGAAATGGCTCACCTTAAAAATACCGGTATGGAGGACAGCACCAGTTCACCAAAACGGTTAGTTGACACTGACAATATCCACCCCCCACTCCCCTTGCCTGGAACAGCAGCCATCGCTCGGCCACTAGTTTGAGGATGAAGTCAACCCATACAACAAGGCAGAGCCTCAGAGAACCAGGGTCAGACTGTGACCTGACACCTGTTGCAGGTAATGTTGTGTCTCCTCATGGTTGCTATCAGCCAGCACAGAGTCTCAGATAGTCAAAGCCAAGGCTGTTACCCAATGCCTATATGTGAAATAATCCAGATCTTCATTGTTATTATCGTATAAGCTAATTTGACTTGGGGCTTTCTGTTACTTGGTACTAAAGCGCCCTCTGATAGAGGTGCTCTCACTAAATGCTCCTTGCGTGCCCCCCAGTGTGCCTGTCAGCGTGCCCACCACTGCACCAAGTGGCTAGAACCATCTCCCAGCTCACGACAACAGGTGTGGAGGGTGGGAGGCAAGATGGCTATGTGGGGCCTGATGACCAGTAAGGGTGACTGAAATGTTTCACAGTCACCCAGCCTTGGCCTTGCAGGATGGAGCACATAAGGATGGAGACACACTTGCCTTTGGAGGGTTGGGAATCATAGAAAGCAAATGACTTGCCTGTTTGGCCTTCTCGCCTGGTTGTCCTCATCAAAGTTGACTACTTTCTAGAAGCTGATCTGCAACACACTCCGGATACTGCTTTGGCCCAACTTCCTTGTTAGGCGATCTTGGGAAAAGGCCTAGAGATGGTAGGACCCCAGGTCCTGGAGTGCCCCCGTGTGGCTGGATTTGGGGACAGCCGGCGGGTAAGGAAAGACTTTCTCTGGCAATCATTAGCAGAGGTGCAGCTGGGGGCCATTTTGTCAAGAAGTGCTCATTTGAAAAACAACAACAAAACTCACACAGGCGCCTGCCAGTCACCCCCATGATGAAATGCAACCAAGGAAGCAATTAAATTCAATTAGGGGCATTTGGCTTTAAATTAGATAATGCATTCAGAAAACAGTCTGTAAACTGTAATGTGTTCCCCTTACTCCTGTGAAATTGCCTGGGCTGCTGCTTCTGCCTTTGCCAATTAGAGGCCTGGGGATGGAGAGCAAAGAGGGCAGCAGAGGCTAAAGAGTCACACTCCCCAGAAAAACCAATTTTTGCTAAGGGCTGGACCCTGATGGAGCAGGGAGGTTGGGCCTGGGCTGCAGAGCTGCCTTACCCATGTGCAGAATCTGCTGTTCATAATTTCTTTTCTTCCTAACGCAGCCTGTAATTTCCAGGGGGCCAGTGCCTCTTCATTTTCACTGATAGAGCAAACAAAATCTTGACCACGGAGAAGCCTAATTCTACTCACCGTGCAAAATTGCCTTCTTAAAAGGCTTAAAGGGGGCATTGAGAGCATGGTGAAAGCCAAGCCCCCCAACCGCATGTGGCTGCAAAGCGCCCCTCACCCGCCCCCAGTGTGAGCAAGTTAGACTGGCACATTTCCCTCAGGGCAGTAGGAGAGGTGACGTTGTGTTCTAAGGCTTCAGATGAAGCTGGGACTATCTGACAGAAGAAATGACCCTGTCAAATCCTGGCTGCACAGATCTGCTCTTTTGCTAGCTCTTTGAGAAGGATCCAGAGGGACATGTTCTGGCCTCTTGGAATCTAATTTAATGGGACCTCAGCACATCTGGACTCCTTGCAAACAGTAAGGGCAGCTGAGAGAGAGAGAGAGAGAGAGAGAGAGAGAGAGAGAGAGAGAGGGGGGGGGTGGGGAGCCTCTGTGGAAGAGACAGACAGACAGACAGACAGACAGTGCTTACATCCCTGACAACATGCTTGAAGAAAAGGGGTACAACCAACCAACTTCCCTGCTCTCTTTTCTCCCCTCCGCTGCAGCTCCTGGCGGGTTGCTTGTTCCCCAAGGTGGTGGATTCAAAGGGGCCTCCTGGGCTGCTGGGAACAGCTGCTTTTTTGAATAATTCTTCTATGGATATCAGTCAAAAGTCACCGTTAGCTGGAACTGGAAAGCAGAGCGTGTGTGTGTGTGTGTGTGTGTGTGTGTGTGTGTGTGTGCATGTATGTGTGTGTGCATGTGAGAGTGTGACGCGTTTCTGTGGGTGTGCGCGCATGGTGGCAGCCATTTCAGGTCACCAGCGCCGTTCCTGGAAAGGCCACCTCTTCTTGGCATGGGAGAAGATACACTTCCCTGTGCACCTAAAAATAAACCAGTACAGAAGTCAATGAATCACCCTCATCGAGAGGCACCTTTGCCCTCCCGCGGCCTGAGGCCCTGTTTCCCGGAGGGCAGGTTGCAGTGACGAGCTGTGGCCACTTGGGCTCTGCCTCTGTCCCCTTTGGGGACACAGCTGGGCTGGGCATTGGTGGAATCGGTCCCTCCCTGAATCCTAATCCTTCTGTGTCCTCAGGGCTCTCCTGAGCTCCCCTGCAGAATTTCTGCCCTTTTGTACCCTAGGAGTGGAGATTAGTGTTGTTGTAAATGCGCCAGGAATGGGGATGCAACTGAAGACAAGAAGCAAGTGCGGGGAGCCAGAGACCAGGACAGGACACACACAACAGAGTGGAGTGGAAACTCGCTCTTTCCACAACAGCTGGATTTAGGGTGCCCCAGCAAGGCATTTTTTGAGTTCTCCGTGGTTTACATGTTCTTGTCTTAAAAAAATTTTTTTTTTCATTAAAAGATTTTTCTTTGGCCCTGGAGGAGAGCACACCAGTTATAAAAAAAACAAAAACAAAAACAAAAACCATCTGCCATGCTTCATGGAGTCAAAGAATGCTTTTTTCCCACCCCCTGTTTTGTTTTGTTTTGTTTCTGGGAGGTATAGAGGGAGGGTCAGTCTGCATCAGTGACCCAGCCTGGCCACTCACTCTTCCCGTCCCCACCTCCTGCTGGGGACATTTCTCATCTAGGCAAAAAGCCTCCTGTGCCCAGCGAGGTGAAACTTGCAAATGATACTGTCACCTTCCTCAATGGACAGCCGCCAGCAGCTCACCAAAGGTCACAGCAGGCAAACCCCCAGGGGCTTGGGGACAAAGGAGCCGTCAGCTGCCTGATTTCCGGGATCCATCCCCTGTTCTCAGATGGCCACAGCAGAGGGACGGTCTCCCCACAGGCTTCCCCGAGGGGTCCTTCCTGCTTTGTGGAAGCAGCAGTCAGGCTGGGGTGGCCTGAGAGCTCTCAACAGCGTGAAGTGAGGCACCAGTCATCTCCAGGTCTGGTCAGGACAGAAGAAACCAATCCAGCTTGAAGCAGGTGGCCTCTGGTCTCTCCTTGCACCTAGAGTCTCCATGGGCACTGGCAGGTCCCACAGCAAACCCTCCACTCAAGTTCGGGTGATGGGAGAGATGGGACTTGGGGACACGTCTCAAGAAGCCATCTTGCCAAAGGCCGTGGCCCCGTGCTGTGGTCCATGTAGGGAGACTGTGTTCAAGGCTCAGTTCTGATCAGTGTGGGGTGGATCTGGAGAGCAGGCAGTGCGTGTGGGTCTGTGTGCACCGCGTATGCTCCACCTCTACACTTTTCTGTTTGTAAACATGAGTGTGCAAGTGTACAGAGTTGGGCATAAATACACTTCTGGACATACCTGCCGTGGACACTGCCTACGCACACATCCTGCGGTTGCTTAGGGTCCCAAGCTCTCAGATGGATGGGAGCAGCTCGCTGACCCTGCCACTTCCCAGGACAGCTGTGGCTCACTTCCAGGGGCCCAGGGCTGGCCTCTTGCCTCAGGCTGGAATGAATCGTGTAGTGCAATTTGCAGGCCAACAGAGACCCCCTTTCCCCTCTGCCCACTCTCAATATATCACAAGCATTTGAATCCCTGTCTTGAGCTCTGCTCTCAGCATCCTGGCCTAAGACAGCATCGTATTAGCACTATGCATATGCTAATACACAGGCACACACATGTGTGCACGCACGTGTGTGCTCTCCAAGCGCACCCACACATGAGGAAATCCAGGAGGATTGGAGGGGAGAGAATTATCTTCCAAAGATTCCAAAAGGATCTTCCAAAGAGGAAGAGCATTGATTTTTTTTCACTGGGGAAGGTCAAGCCACGTCAAACAGAATAGGAGCACCTTGCTTTAAAAGTTGAACATCAAAGGATACTTTAGAAATAAATGAATTTTTTATTAAATCAGAAAAAGAAAGATACAGTATACATGACTGTCAGTCAATCCTATGCTGCTGTGAATTACATTGTAACAGACTCATCGCCCTATTTAGTCCTCTCTACAAGGGTTAAAAAAAAAAACTTCAGGTATTTGAGTAACATTCTGTAAATTTTTATTAACAGGGGTTATGGGGAGGGTTTTATGAGAGCACATCCTGAGAACATTAGGGAATTACAGACAGACTTGAGATAAGCGTCAGACGGAACAGATGAAGCAAGCCCCCCAGCCATCTGAGAGACATTAATAATGTAAGCTTCGCTAGACCAGATCCTTGTTAGGGATGCGGGATGCAGAATAAAAAGGGGAGACCTTGGCGCCCCCTTGTGTTGCAAGACAAACGTGCAACCTCCTGTATTGTATTCTTGTTTTCTGAAGCTGTGATCCTTTTCCTTGTCCCTGAGCCTAAAGAACAATTGTCCCAAATCGTTTCAAGCCCTCTCCAGTCAATCGTTTCCCTCCTGTCAATAACTCTCAAGGGCCCTATTTGAAAACCTGCTCTTATTCATTCCTTTCTCATACCCCACACATTCCATTTCAGGAAATTGGCAACCGCCCAACACAGAGCCCCGTGCTCTCCCTCCTTCAAGTGTGAACTTAAACAAACGGATCTTCCCCCTCCCCTCTTCAAACTTAGAGGAGGAGCATGCATTTGCTACAATGCCTTCCCCCCCCCCTCTCAGACAATTTTCTTCTGTGACTTCCTTGTTATCCATCTTTCATAGCTTAACACAAAGGCATCCCCCCACCTCCTTCCTCCCCGGCTCAGCAGTCAACTCTCTGGACCTAAGGATTCAACCTGCAGACCCATGCTTACAGTTATTTGCTAGGAAAGACTGGACCAGAGAGATAAATAATACACCTCAATATACAACAGCTCAGGCTTAATTTGTAGGCAAAATTTCATTTGATGGCCATGAGAAGAAAAAAATATATATACAGAGTGTGTTTAGGGAGGAGATGGAGTAGGGAGAAAACATCCTGGTGGTGGGAGACCCTGGTGGGGACTGTGGTGATGTTTACTTGGATTTGCCAACTGGTCCGATGGATACCGGGTCTGTCTGCACTTGAGCATCTGACATCCGCTTTGGTCCCTGGGAAAAAAAAACAAGGGGTAGCCCATTGAAGACGGGTAATAGCAACAGCAAAAATCACCTTTTGGTGAGCACTTATTCCGTGCTAGGTGCCATGCTAAGTCAATGTTTCTTAGACCTGAGTGTTGGTTAGGAGAACGGTCTCCAATCAGATGTCCAGATTCACTGCCCAGCTATATTACTTTCTAGCTTTGCCAGATCTTGGACAAATTACAAATTTATCATTACAAATGATAAAACTATTCCCAGAGGCTGGTTCCCAACACAAAGCGAGTTTATACTTATAATGCAGTTAGAACAGTCCCTGGGGTGTACACCCCACACTTCAGCTGTCCCTCTGCAATCCCTGTCTTATTCGCTCATAAGCCAACCCTGTTTTATTTTATCGGAAGTGAGCTTCTCATCTGTCTTGTTAGTCTCACACCTGCCTCCTGACAGGGTGCAAGCTCCATGGATTCTGTCTGCTGTGTCCTCGGTGCCTTGCAAGGACCTGGCACACCGTGGCTGCTCCTGAAGGGTGAAGGCTGAGGGCACCTGCCATTGCCACTGTGGTTATTGTTGTTCTACCCGTTCTGTCCAGTAGAACTTATGAAACTGTCCCTTTCCTTCTGTAATGATATAAGCGTGGACCAACACGTGACCAGGTCACATTAGCACCACCCAAACCAACATATCGCATGGGTTCATTGCCCCCACCCCACCTTGTCCCCCTTACAGTTAAGCCTCCCCAGTCGAGACTGACCCCAGACCCTGGCAACCACTGATCTGTTTCCTATTCCAGAGTTGTGCCTCTTCCAGAATGTCATGTCAAGGAATGGTGAAGTACGCAGCCTTTGAACCTGGCTTCTTTTACATGTCGTGATGGGTCTGAGGTTCACACAGGCTGGGCATGGTCAGAGGCACCAGCATTGCTGGTCCAGAGTAGAGCAGTAGGGTTGGTGGAGTATACTGGAGTGCATGAGTGGTAAAGTATGTGGATAATAAGTACAGAATAGTGCAATGTGGCGAAGCATGCATGGTATACAGAGGTGGGGGCAGGTAGTGTAATTCTGGGACAGAGCAACATTGGTGGTTGGTGTAGGTTATATGGTAAATATGGAAGATAATTAGTATGCATGGAATATATACATAGTATAGCCTACTGTACTAAACATAATACATACAGCATAGTATCAGAGCACATTATATAAACTACAGTATTGCCTTATATATGTAGTATAGGGTAACATACATAGTGCAGGATAATGTTGGTTAGGGTAATAAAATATACATCCTTGGTGCACATGATATAGCCTGTGTGCACAGTGCCATGTGGTATAATGTGGTCTACATGGTATAACAGAGGATCGTATAAGCCATAGCCAGCATATATAACTCTAAGGACACTGTATACCCTCTCATTTCATTTTCATGCTGACCCTATGACGTCAGGACTATTAGCCTCATTAAAGAGGTACCTGCTGCTCGAGGTGCCGACTTGACCCTGGCTGCACAGCCACTGAGACGGAGAGCTAGGTTCAAACCCAGGAGCCAGCTGCACCCGGTGCACCTCCCTGGTGTCCTGGTGTGCACACGCTTCTCTGCCAACGCTTCCTCCTTGGGAGTCCCCTGACCTCAGTCCCAATGGGCTAAACACAGCAAACTTAGGCGGCCCAGTGGACTTTCACAAGAAATGCTCTCTCTTATTTTAACATTGAATCTGACATTTAAAAATCCAGTGCTTTCATGTACATGGCTGCTGGTGGCACTCTGTTTAAACAGCACTTGCTCTTCAGGTTGCAAAGACCCCCCTCCTTCCCCGGGGCCCACTCCTTCCTGCACCGTCTCTTTTGCCGCTTGGGGTTGGACTCTGGAGGTCGGAGTCACGTATGTGTCGCTTTGTGTGTCAGGAGTGCGCTTCACAGTTAATAGTGCCAAAGCCACTCTCTCTTCTGTTCTCTTACCAATGTGGTGAGGTGGGCAGCGACCACTAACCCATTTTACAGATGAGGCAAGTGAATCTCCAAGAAGACCCAGGACTGCACTGTGCCAGATGGTCAGGCCGCCCTGACCTGAAGCCTGGGCCTCGGCTCACCCCTCCCCGGCCCCTTCCTGCTCACTCTCCACTCCTTCTAGTCCCTGTCCCAAGCTCCTTGTGGTGCAGAGCTGATGGGTGTAAGCCTCAGGCCATGCCCAGTGGGAGACCGTCTTCCCTGGGCAAGTCGCCCGCGGACCATCTGCTACACCTGCAGATCACAGCGCACACAGTTCCAGAGCTTTGGGGACCTGTGAGTAGGAGAAAGGTGAGGAGGACAGGAAGTTGGGGGGCTTGGGGGCAGTGGGACCCAATCTCCACCGGCCAGGGTAGCTCACTTTTATCAGGTGTGTGTGTGTGTATGTGTGTGTGTGTGTGTGTGTGCGCGCACACACACACGTGCGAGTCCCTTTGCATAAAAAGAAGAGAAAATCCAAGCCCCAGGACTTTCTTCCAGGTCCTTCCTGACCTGTCAGCATCAGCCAGGCAGCTCTGGGTGGGAACCCCAGCAGCTGGAGGGGGAAGGAGGAGATGAGGACTGAGAGAGGTGGGTGGCCGAGGAGGGCCTGGTGGACACGCGGTCAGAGGCAGGAGCTCATTTCCTGTTGGCGACGGGCACTGCAAGGCACCTTCCTGGTGCCAGTGCTGGCGCCACCACTACCTTCTCAGGAAGGGGCTGGGCAACCACAGGAATGTGCCAGCTGGAAGTTCCTGGGGGTCCGATCTCTGGAGAGTGTCAGAAACCCCTCCCTCCTGCCTCCACCATGGCTGCAGGTCTCCTGGCAGTGGCCGGAAGCAGGACCCGGGGTCTGGGAGGCAGGAACTGAGTCCCGCCTCCTCTCTGCCTCTAGACGCCGTGGGATGCCCAGGAGAGGACACCACTTCTGGCCGACTCATCCAAGACGTGGGAATAAGTACTCCCACCGGGAGGGCTTGATGTCCGTAAGAAGCTGGTCCCAGAGCAGGGACCAGTGACTACAACTGTAATTAGTGTCTTAAACGCATCCACCCCGTCACCTCTGCGGACATCACCAGGCTAAACCGTCACCAGCCTCCAGGCTCACAAGGACACGCTCTACCGGGGCCTCTATCTCTGTGGTTGCCCTTGACAGCCTCTTCTGGGCCTCAGCCATGCAGCCTTTACAGCCAGGACGGGATCCCACTCCTCCTGCTCAACTCTGCGACTAGCTTCCCAGTTTACCCAGGGCCCTGGCCACATCCTCTCCCTGCCCAGGGCTCCTGTCTCACCTCCTGTTATCCACTGTGTCCCCGGCCACTCAGGCCTCTGTCTCCTCTTCAAACACCCTGGACTCCCCCAGCTCGACCCCTCCCTGGGGCCTTATGCCAAGGCTGCTTCTCCAGGAAGTGCCCTGCTGGTCTGCTGTCTGACACCTTGAACCCTCTGCTATCACCTGAGACATTTTCTCTGCTGGGACATTTCTGGATCCATTTCAAAGTAGCAACACCCCTCCCCACACCCAGGCAAGCACTCCCACGCACCCTGCTCATTTCCCTCAGTGACCTCACATACTAATTCCTCCTCTTCTTCTTTTTTTTGACAGGGGCTTGAACCCAGGGGTGCTCTACCACTGAGCTACATCCCCAACCTTTTTATTTCTTATTTTAGGACAGGGCCTTGCTGAGTTGCTGAGTCTGGCCTTGAACTTGCCATCCTCCTGCTTCAGCCTCCGGAGCCGCTAACATTACAGGTATGTGTCACCACTTGGCCCACACTTACATTCTCGTCTGCTAATTTAGTTTACCAATTTTGTTTGTTAATTTGTAGAACAATGATGGAAGAAGAAAGGAAGGGAGAGAGGGAATATCTTCGACATCTAGAGATCAGTGGGCAGGAAGAGGAGGGGGCCAGGGCCCTGGGTAACCCGGGAAGCTAGTCACAGGGAGAAAGAAAGGAAGGAATCTGAATTATTTCAAAGAGTAAATCAAACCATAAAGAATACCAGGCCTCAGTGTCTCCATCCAGAAGTGGACTCTTTAAAACATGCAAGTAGAACCCCTAAGTGCGGCTGAAGTTGAGTACAACATTCCATTAAAGGGTAACAAAGTAACTTATTTGATTCTTGGGCACAATATTTTAACATCTATTATATTTTCTTCTTTCTGCTCATCCCTCTGTTTACTGGGTGCATGTTGTGTGCATGGTCCTATTCTGGGTGAGTGGGAACCAGCCGTGACCCCAAAAGA
This sequence comes from Urocitellus parryii, assembly GCF_045843805.1. Taxonomy (NCBI): domain Eukaryota; kingdom Metazoa; phylum Chordata; class Mammalia; order Rodentia; family Sciuridae; genus Urocitellus; species Urocitellus parryii. Next base: position 189,698,557 of record NC_135536.1, on the reverse strand, counting down.
TGAAGCCCTATGGTTGGGATCTGAGGTCCAATGGTGGAGGGGGTACTTCCATGTTGTGGGGAGATTGAAATAAGCAAATCTAAAATACCTTCTCCTCAGTCTGCCGAAAATTGCAACCAATACAAGGGAATTCTGCATCTGGCAGCCATTGCTCCCACAATTGGGGAGATTGAACTGGGCATTTATATCCTGTTAAATTAAATAAACAGGAGGCTTTTAGCCTGAGGCTATCTCTTTACTTTAAGTTCTATGTGACAAGCTACAACCTAGCTTACTTCAAGAACAAACCAATACCTACTCAGGAGTGTAATTTATAAATAACGAATACCTGGGTTTCTGGCAATCACAGCTGAGCGTGGCCAATTGCAGGCTGCCAGCTAGTCAGACCCCACCCAAGGAAGGCCAGTGCCTCCTCAGGCCATGCTGAACAGGACAAGGCATCCCTGTGGCCAACAGGCCAAAGGCGATGTCCCCCTCTGTCCCTGGCACAGGTCTGTGAGGTCACTGCTCACGCTGCAGGGTGGAGCTCTCTGAACCTCTTCTGGTTCTGAATCCTGCCTGATTCTTGGATTGTTCTTTGCTCAAATCAACTCTCTTAAATTTAATTTATGTAGTTTTTCTGTTAACACCCCCACAACGGTACCACGTAAATGGGATAAGCTGATAATGCATTCATGCCCCATACATTCCTTCAATAAATATGTGCCCAGAGCATCGGCCACCTGCAAGACATTGGCCCCTCCAGAGGATGAGCTGGAGGAGGAGGAAGGCTCCAATATGCAGCTTTGCTCATTTGACCCGTTGGTAGTTGGACCATCGGGTTTTGCAGTTCAAAATCCAGCACCATGGACCAAGGAACCCAGGGCAGGGAATCACATTTAGAATGTGGGAAGGGACTGGGCAGATGGCCTGGGGGAGGGAGTGAGGGAGGACCCTGGATGTGGGCTGCAGGGAGAAGGGAAGGGAGAAGGGATCCCCCTGTGGTGACTTCTACTACTGAACTCCTGCTTTGTGCTGGGCACTGGGCCCAGGAGTTTAAATAGTCATTCAGTTCCCACAGGAGCATCAAGACCATGGCTGCAATCATGAGCTCAGTTTTACAGGTGGATACCTGAGCCTCAGAGGGGGCGGGCAGTTAAACTGAGGTCACGCTCAGGACCTAGGAGGAAGGGGCTTCAGCCAAGCCTCTGGCACTGACGTCCAGCACAGACTCTCAGCTAATCCCTCTTCTGTCCACTATCCTGTGCTATTGGGTTAGAACAGGGCTCCTCCACCTTGGCCCTGTGGATGCTCTGGGCTGGTCACTTCTTTGTTGTGGGTACTATCCTGTGCCCTGTAGTTCACTTAGCCATACCCCTGTCTCTACTGACATCTCAAGAAGACTTACTCCCAGCTATGACTGTCAAAAACCTGTTTCTGTACACTGCCAAACGTCCCCCGGAGGACAATATCATTCCTGGTTAAGGACCCTTGGATTAGCCCCCCTCCCCTGAGCCAGGGTAAGGAGAGAGCGCAGATTGCATTTTGGATCTCTGGCCAAAGACACTAGGACCCACAGAGAAAGAGAGGAAGCAGGCTGTGGACTCAGAAGCACCAGGGCCACCCCCCACCCTGCAGACCATGTTCCACCCAATGCCACAGCACTGCAGTGACCAGTTCCACCAGAACACTGCACAGAAAAAGGAGACGGTTTGGAAATCACTGAGGAAAGTGGGACTAGCGTTTGCACTTCTCCCTGAGGAGCGGGAGCCCAGAATGGAGACAAACGCTCCAACAGGACCACCCAGGGGCCAACAATCTGCATGCAGCCCCTTGTTTTGATGGATACCCTCTTTTCTTCAAGGGAAGGGCTTTTCTCCTGAGGAGCTGGGGAGAGCTGGGCTTCCGGCCAGGCTTTCACATTGCCAAGCAGCCTCAAGTCTGGGTTCTTAACACCGCCTTCAACTGGGGTTCCACATACACACTCGAGGACAGAGACGCGGGATAGCAAGACGATGACATTTACCACAGAACCTTAAACTTAGGGCCTGAAATCTGTGTTTCTAACAAGCTCCCCGGAGATGCTGCTGGGAGCCACATGCAGGGCAGGGGGAGAGAGAGTGCCCACTGACCTCCTCGCCAGAGCTCACTGATGCCCCCTGGTATCTACGGAATGAAACGGTTATGAATGCATAAAGGGTCAGCACCTGTGCACCTGTGGATCCCTCCATCTAGAACACGCTGTGCCTTGGCCTCCCCTGGCCTGCTTTCCAGGCTAAGGTGAGGTCCTGCCTGAGACGGAATCTGCTCTGCAAGGCCTCCCTGTCCCTCCTCTCAAACCCAAGGCCAGACTCAGCCCCATTCAGCCTTCCTTCACGAGCCTCCTTCCCCTCTCCCACCTCCCCGTGCTCTCAGCACCTGGCGACCCTCTCCATCCAGCACCTGACCATGAACCCGGAAATACCTATGGGCTTGTCTCTTTCCTGCTCCCAAAGCCCAGCCAGCCCTCCCCTTCAGAGGTATGGAAACCGCATCCCTTGCCTGAGAGCTCCGAAAGAAGAGGCGAAAAATCCACCTACCAGGCCCCTAAGGAAGCCCCCCAGGGACTGTCGCGGTTTCTCCAGTTTCTTTGGGGACTTGCCCCCGTTCTGCAGCGAGTTCACGTCCACTGTGACCTGCTCCGTGCACGGGGCGGGTTCTTTGGCCTCCTGCTTGCTGTTCTTCTGCTTGGTGGTCTCGGCTGCGGGCCTCTTGTCCTTGGAGGAGGCCTCTGAGCCCTTCTGGGCCGCCCCCGCGGGCGCGGGCTCGGGCTCTGGTGGCGTGGCGGGCTTCTCCGTGGAGCTGGACGTCTGCGGCAATTTCAAACAAAGCCCATTTTTAGTGACTGCAAGGCAATTGCCAAAGGCAGCGGAGTGAATGTGTGGAAGCAGGGATGTTCAAATGAGGGGTGGCGTCTGCAGGTTCGTAAGTCTTGGGTGAAATGAGAAAAAAATGATATGAGGTTACGCACGGTGCGGGACATTTCTTATCCATGAACCCTTGAGTTAATGCTATGTTTTTCCAGCAAGCGTTCTTCCTCCTTTGTTGGTACCAGAACTTGGATTGCTCTTTGGAAACCAGCCTTTTCCCTTCTTGGGGTCTAAGAAAACTCATTCTACCCGTGGGCAAGACACCTGATGCAGGCCTGGCCAATCAGAACACTGCGTGGTGATTGGGCAGCTATGATTGGTTCAGGGGAGCAGAAGAGCAAAAGCTGAGCCACTCTCAGAACTTAAGAGGCACAGATTTGAAGCTGTGAAAAGGTAAGCCTGGGGCTTTCAGAACCAACACCATTTTTAGGGTACACGTGCCTGGAAAGGAAGCCAACACAAGAAAGCAGAGCGGAGACAGGGAGAAAACGACAAGGTGTTGATGGAATCATGTGAGACCACTTGACCTAGCTGTTCTTGAAGCCCACTTTGTGCTTAAACCAGCTTAAAATCTACTTATAACCAGATGGATACCTCTTGGGGATACCCATTCTTTTCTTTGTGATTGGATCTACCTTAATTTTTGATATGAAACTGTCCTTTCACTTCATGAAATGGTGGCAAAAGAAGATGATTGGCTGATTTTGAGTTTCGATGTACATTCTTCTATGCCACGACAAGAAGCTGACGATTGCCGTTGGTTCCTACCATCTAGAGAGCTGAAGCTATGGAGTCTAGAAAATGGTGGGTAAATTCCAGATTTACAGATCAAAAAAAAAAAAAGGAAAAAATGTTAGGAAATAGAGATCCTTTTCTCGTAATTTTCTTAAATGCCAATGCCTACAAGGGCAAGACAGATAATGTGAATGCAAAAGAAAAAAGAAAAAGAAAAAAGAAGCCAAGGGTAAGAATAGCCAGTTGGAGATCTTCTTTCCCCAACGGTGCAAGCAACAGAGGTCAAAGAAGTATTTCTCGATTGTGAGAAAAACACCAGTTCAAGGAACGCTGGTTTTGGTAACGGGGAGATAAGCTGAAGCCCGGTCAGAGGGACTGCTCTGAGCTGAAAGTCACATGCCCTGGCCAAAGAGATCCCAGCTGGGAGGCACCGGATGGGCGTGCAGACTGCTGCTGTCAGATGGGCTGTATTTTCATTGGAACCTCAAAGCTAAATCTTTTAAAAATGAAAAATGTGTCGACTTTCGACTTTAAAATACTGACTTCAAAAGTTTTTAAGCCGTGGTCACAGCAAACAAAAGGAGCCACTGAATATGTGGTCACAACCTAATCCATCAAGGTATGTGCTGTCCCCAGGAAAGAAGTTCTCTGACAGAGCTGCAGCTATGATTGAGAAGACCACAGGCAAAGAACTATCATTTTGAACCCAGTGAACCCAGCACACCACTTAGATGAGCCTCTTCAGCCCTGAAGGTGGCCTCAGGTGGCCGCTCTCAGGAGGCAGAAGACCTTGGAGAAAAAGCACCGAGGGCCAGCACCAGAGAAGCCGAGCTTAGGATACACACCCTCCATGCCCTGCCCCAGCCCAGCAGCCAAGTTGCAGCAAGTGCTAAGACGTCGATGTCCAAGTACCATGGACAGCCTGGAGCAGGCCTGGCCTCAGAATGACACAGAAAAGCCCACCATGGTGCTCTGCAGAGAGGTCAGAAGCCTGTGACCCATTTCTGTTGGGTGGAAGAGGTCAAGATCTAGTAAGGGCTAAAGGCTCAGGGTCCAGAGTCACAGGGCTCTGGTTTGGATCTAGTTCCATCACATCCTTGCTATGACCTGGAACAAATGGTTCCGTCTCTTGGTGTCCTTGTCTGTATGAATATGAAAAGACACCTCGTGGGGTGGCCAGGATCAGACTAGCCAGGATGGAAGACCTGCTTGGCGCAGCGTCTGGCCCAGGTGACATGCCAGACACAAGGTGGCCAGTCACCTTTGTCCTGGAACAAGGAGGTTCCAGGACAGGGAACTGACAGCTTTACTATCAGGAGAGTCCCAGACCAATGGGGACAAGTAGGTCACCCTGACTTAGTATCCCCAGTGGCGACTCCTTAAAAAGACTGTGTGGCTCTTGACTGCCTGGTACAGAGGGGACACCAGTAAATAACTGTTGAGCATGACAAGACAGTGGCCCCCATGCCTCTCTCCACTTGTCGCCTGTCCCTTGCCCTTCTAGTCCCTCTGCTCAGCTACAAGACCTGCTTTCCCCTTGGAACAGGGCTTCACATTTCCTCTAACTTCTGTCCAGTCTGCCGCCATGGTTTCCCGCTGAGGCTCAGCTCTGATGGCATCTCCTGGGAGACACAGCCCCTGATCCCCTCTGGAGCACAGCAGTTGCTTTCTTTATGCTTACAGGGACTCAGGGCTTCTCTGTTCACTCAATAACGTCTATATCTGGGGATTGAACACCTGGGGATTTATTCAGGTGCTGGGACAGGGTTGGTCTCCAGTGAAATATGTTGAATGAATGGCCAGCAACTCACCCTCCAAATGCTTCCCAAGTCTTTCACTGTGGGGCAGGAGGTGGGAAGCGCAAGGAACCAAGAAAGAGCTTTGGAGAGTTGAGGTCCATCCTCCACACGACCGCCCCTTCCTGGCCAGGCTTAGAGCACCTTTGCAATGACCTAGGTACTAACTTCTGAAGATGGTCATTGACCGTCTCCTTATCCATGGAGTCAGTTGAGAATCAAAACCATGCAAGGATTGCTCTGTCACTAAACTCAAACCTTTACTTGGGTTTGACTCCTTCTGCAAACGCACAAGCATCTTCTCATCTGAGCTCTCGGGAGCAACCTCTCCTGGAACCCAGCAGCTCTGGCAGGAAGAACAAGGCTGTCTCATGCGATTCCGACTCCAGAGGCCCAACTAGCAGGAGGGCCTGGGCTTCCATCCCTAGAAGCATCCACTAAGGGTTTTACAACCGTAAAGAGGAGAATCGCAAAGGAGCAGGGAATATCTACTCTTGTCCCTCCAAATTAAATAAGTATTTGTGACCTCCCAGAGAGTCAGCATCTCTCTTGCCTGGATTCAAGGTCCTGGAAGACCAAGTTCCCTGAGAGACTCTCAGGAACCTCGTGGGCGAGCCCAAGTAGATTTCCACAGACTGCATTCCATTTCTGCATTTTGTTTTGCCTTGTTTGGGGCTGGGGGTAGAGGCCACACCCTGGGGCACACCAAGCACAAGCTCACCACTGAGCTACACTCCCAACCCCTGTTACAGTTTTAGAACCACCAGAAAAATTGGCATAGCGGTTTCACGGAAGATTCCAGACCAAATACACAATCACATTTAAGTCCCCCCCCCCTTGCTTTTTGAATTAGGTAAGTTTATCATGTTTGCAATGTGGTAAGCTTGGAATTTTTGGTTCTAAGACTGTACTTTGAGGGTGGGTGTAGACATACATAAATAAAGGAAAAAAAAAACAGTTTGAAGTATATGAAGAAGGAAAACCCCTATTATTATAGAAATACTAAAAGCGCAATCATGCTGTGAGCACTGCAGGGTGGTAACTCCCAACCAGCAACCCAACAGTGAGAGAAGGAAACAGCAACTGCTGAAGACTGAATGTGCGCCCAGGTTCCTGGGCCAAAGCCCCAACTCCAGTGTGACTGTATTTGGATGAAGGAAGTAATTCAGGTTAAAAGAGGTCACAGGGTGGGCTCTGATTCTCAAGGATGAGTTAGGGTCAATGTAAGAGGGCTCTCTCTCTGTCTTTCTGCAGTGTGAGGGCCAGGCTCCAGGGCAGCCCCCTGCAAGACAGGAAGGGAGCACTCAGCAGGGACTGACACCTGCCGGCACTTCGCCTTGGCCTTTCCAGTTTCCAGTGCTGTCATCTGACCCCCCAGCCTACAGCATTTTGTTAGGGCAGCTGGGGGTGCCTCATGCAGCAGCTAACATTCATGGAAGCTGTTGTGCCAGGAAGGATCTCGGTGCTCCAGTGCTCCGTGTGCATTGACTCATCTGAGTGTGACACCCTAGTGGGTCTTCTTTTCCTAGCTCCCTCATCAACGAGGAAAGCGAGATGCTGGAAGATTTGGTAACTGGCCAGAAGTCACACTGCTAAAAAGTTGGCTGTGCCAGGATTGGCACCTGGGCAGTCTGAGTCCACGACTCAGCCTCTCGAGCATTTCTCTATCTTGCCCAAATTGAAAAAAGAGGATTGATGACATTTTTTTTTCAGAGATACATTTTTTAAGTTAAAAGAAGAGTGCAGATTACAAAGTAGGATGGGCATGATCCCATTTTTTTTAAAGAACACCTGAGGTTGTAAAAATGTCATAGCTCTGTTTTCTTAGAATAGAGAAATTATGGAAGCAAACTCTGTGACCCCATGTCTTTCACTCCCACGACGTGCCAAGCACCCTGCGACGTGATGGGAAATAGAAATGAATGCTTCACAGATGTTCCCAGAGGGATGAGAGGGGCAGGTGGGACAGGCAGCTAACAGACGAGTGACTGCAATTTGTGACCGGTGGATGAAGCAAAAACACAAAGCGGGGTGACTGGCGGGCTTGAAAGGCTCTTTGAAGAGGTGACACTTGTGCTGACTTGAAGGACAGGAAGTGAGGAGGGAAGAGTGCTGTGGAAGGCCGGAGCTAACTCCAGCAGGTCTGCAGAGCCCAGCAGGCGCCTAATATGCAGCTGGGAAGTGCACTGCAGACAGGTGGGAAGAAGAGCACACACCGCCAAGCCCACCACCAAACCAAGTTCAAGGTCACTTACATGGCAGCTGGAGTCTTTCCCGTTTATTTCTTCTGAGGGCGGGATCCCTTCATCCCCTTTCACTGACTAAAATAACAAACAGACAAGGGCCTTTCAGCTCCCATGGTATGCAAACCTGGGGAACGCGAGCACCACTCATTATTGAGACTCGGATCAAGACAAACGCAAGGCCCACCGGACACCTGCGAGTCTTGGGATACCTGGATTTCCTTCCACATGTGCAACCAGAGTCTGACAGAATCCGAGCCTTGGCCTCCAAAAAACACAACAGAAGCTCTCAAACCCTGGTTAGGTCATTCTGAGACAAATAAATGGTGACAGTACTATCAGTGCTGCAACCAAGCGGTGGTTGAACATGTTGCAAGAATGAATCTCCAAATGGGAAATCCAGCCTTGTAACCCCCCGCTGGTACCATTTAGGTGGTGGGTGTAACTAAAGTAGAGATTTGAGTTAGACTGAGCATTCGCTTTCCACCCTATAGCGCCCCCTATAGCACCCATAACAGGCCTGGCTGAGGCTGAGTTGGTTCCTTGGTTCCTTAAACCCCACACTCTGAGCTATTTTTTCTAGAAGTGTGGTTCCAAAACCTGCAGCGTCAGCCTCACCTGGAGCTGTGTTAGAAATGCAAACTCCTGACGAGCACTCCAGATCTACTGAATCAGAAATCCTGGGTCTGGGGCTCAGCCATCTAACCAGCCCCCCAATGGTGCTGACTAATGCTGGAATTGGAGCACCAGCACTTTAAGCTATTTGGCCACAAATGAATTCGGACCAATCCTGGGGGTTGTAGTTTTAACCGTGCATTTAATAATGCCCTATTATTGATGCTCGATAAATCTGATAATGAATCACTCAGTCCATATCAACAATACTGACTCAGGTCTAATCCCTGAATTGGTCAGTGCTTAACATCTCCTCCCAGTTGGTAAGGGAGTGCACAGTGGGGCAGAGAAGACCTCAGGTTGCACTCATGTCACCATGGCTGTGCTCTCAGTGGACAGCAGGAATCCACAATATGTGCAAAACAGTTAACAATGTGAAAGACACTCAGATGCATTGGGGCTGAGGAGCATCATATGCCTCCTCTGAGCTATGGCACTCATGTCTTCACAGGTAATGGCAGGATTACGTTTGGAAGCTAACTTTTGGCTGGTGCTAAGCACCAAGACACTGGGCTAAATGAGAGGACAACTTGCATAATTCAATCATCCTATTAGAACCTTAAGAAAGAGGAGGAGGTGTGATTATTTCCTTCCCTCAATATATGGGCAAAAAAAAAAGAAATCTCAGAGACACCTTGGGTCATGAAACTAGCAGGGTAGAGAGACTGAGTGTGTGCTCCATACTGGAAACCTTCCCAATATCACTGTGCATGAGGAGGCACCGCTCAATGAACAATGGTTCCTGAACATCTACTATGAAGTTGGTAACACTAGCTTCAGCCACGCGATTAGGGTTTGGGTGAGAGGAAGGTTGGTAAACCTCACAGAAGGGCATGTGTGGGACCAGCCCTTTCCCAAGGTCAACAGTGCTCTCCTTGGGGTTGCTCTCCAGTTCAGAAGACTTGAACAGGACCTCCAAGGGCATAACAGTGAGTGGGATCCTGTGCTTTGACCCAAAACCCACACTGACAGATCTTGCACAGGGCAAAAGCCTGACATGCACTTCGGATTGGCTGGGATGGACAAAGTGGTGTCTGACAGCTCTCCATGCTTTCCTTAGGGACAGCACTGTGGCACTCCCCCAAGGTTTTCATCCTAAAGGCAAATAAGAATCATCCTGTCCTCTACATAAAATTTGCATCTCTTAACGCACTAAGTGGTTTCTCCTTCCTCTGGGTCTCCTGCTTTGTTCTGCTGAGGTCCAGCCTTGCTTGAGAAGGTTTAGAAGAAGAATCGGCCTCTGTTGCCTTTGCCCTCAGTCTGCCCATCACACGTGAGGGTTAGACCTTGGGGATTTCATTCAGCCTCCTGGATTCAGGCTGCATCTTTAGGGCGCTTACTGCCTGGAACGTGTCCTTAGGACACGCCTGCCTGTCCATATTAGGTGGCATCTGGGAAATTTTGAATGGCAAAAAACAAATGAACACGTAGTCCTTCAAGCCAAAAACAGAATGGACACCAGGAGTCAGGCATGGCCCTTCCCCCTCCTCTGGAAAATAAAGCTCTCTCTTTTGCCCCCGAAGAGGGAGGGGTTTTGAATTTCCTGTCAGTTGTTTCAATTTGGTATTCGTTAGGTACTCTGCCGGTTTTAAGGTTTCAATTTGCTCTCCTCCCCTCCCTTTCTTTGATGGTTCTCGGATGAGAATTGGGGTTGAATCTAAATCATGCTAGGTTGGCAGCAATGCAAACAGACCTTCAGGCTGTGGGGAAGATCACTGCAAGTTTAGCCTCTTTACGAAAAAAATTGGAGTGGCTACCTTCAGCATTTCCGTGATTTTTCTCTGTTGCTCATTTGGAGGCACAGAAAGCTCAAAGCGCACAAACCCGACTGATGGCAGGGTTGTGACTCAGGGTGTTATTTAGTGCATCTGAGGTCATTAACAGCCCTCCCTCTCACCCCTCCCTCTCCATCCCTCCTTCTTCACTCTTGGTAGAGCCTCCTTCAAAGACAACTCAGGATAACAAGGTTGGGCTCAGCCATTCGAAGGGCCAGAACCACACAGGCTTATTTTTTCCAGCTGTCAAAAATAGCATAGTTACTGTTTAAAGAGACGAAAAGTCTTTCAGAGACCATTTAGCACTTTGAAGAACAATTTGAAAGCTATTAAATCAGTTTCCAAAAATTTCCAATTTGACACTGAGCAACTTTCTTCTCGGGTTATTTTGTCCCTGAGAATCCAAGGGGAAGCATCTCAGGGCACTTGGCCTGCAGTGTTGAGAGGGAATCTTGTTGTGGCACCCAAGCCTTGCATATTAATGAAGTCACTTTTTATTTCTTTCACTGTGTCCTGAATTCGGCTAGCTTGATAACGCTGAGGAACATCTGAACCGTTTCCAATACATGGAGTCAGATATTCAAAATTCTAGCAGAAGCATTCAAAAAGGAATGGAAATGTATTTTGATGTCAACTTAATTCAACAAAAGCTGATATTTAGAAGAAGAAAAATTGGGTTGAAATTTTAATGTGCTATGAGAATATCAGCGATGCTGTTTACTAGATCAACCTCACTACCACAAATGCAAGGAACTGGGGCTACTGGAAATTTCCAGGTTCCACAAAGGTAATGAGTCCAGACTCCGTGCTTTATCAAAATGCTTGTATAAAACAGATTTGGAATATTTTAGCCCAGTGGGGTAAATTTCCTTTTCATGACAGGCACATGCAGGAAACCTATGTCCAAGCTTTCCTCTTATGCCTTCCTGTACTTGCAGGTAAGAGCAGTATCCCAATACATAAAAAAGATCTTTCCTTAGAAATCACCACGGAAGAACACACCAAAAAATGGAACTGACAGTTGTCCTGCGCCCAGATAGCCTCATCTGCGGCAGAAGACCCAGAAGCAGCAGTTGCACTGGAGAACAAGGGGAACGTTAGGAACAACGAAAATAAGAAGAAAGCGCTGACCTCTGTCAGTACCCGGTGCCCACGGAGGTGCTAAGCCCTGGGCTCCTTGGGTTTCTACCCTAAAGATAGAGATGTGGGGCTGGGGTTGTGGCTCAGTGAAGAACACTTTGAAGAACAATTTGAAAGCTATTAATTCCCAAAATTTTCCAATGTGAAAGTAAACTTGCCTAGCATGTGTGAGACACTGGGTTCGAGTCTCAGCACCGCATATAAATAAAGAAAGAAAGATCCATCATCAACTAATAAAAATTTTTAAAAAAGAGAGAGATTGTGCAAGCAGCTCCAGCAGAGCGCCGCCACGTGGTGGGCACATGAAGGACAGGACTGTCGTCTGCTGCGCTGGTAATCAAGGAGTGCCCGGCGACCTGCAGTGACCCTGCCAGGGTAGACAAACCCTAGTCACTGGTGGAGACTGGAATTGCCCAATTAGACGCTTCTTTCAGAAACCTGCTTTCAAAGAGCAAATCAGTACCAACATTTTAATACTCAGGGGAAAACCTGAGAACAAGAACATTGGCTAGGAGACACCTGTTTTTTTTTTGAATTATAGTTACCACTGCAAACCATCTACTTTCCCCCTCCAGATAGTAAATTTCAACAGCTATCAGCTTCTTAGATGAAATATAATCATTAAAGAGCTCTGATTCCTCAACTATTTTCTCATTTGGTCCTTTAATTGGCCTGGTATTAAAGCTGACAGTCTTTCTCTGAGTCTGAGAATGTTAGTTTTTTACTTATAAAATGAATGGTCCCAAATTAAGAGTTAAGAGGTGGATTAAATGAAATAATGTATGTGAAAATAATTTGGAGGAGGAACGCACTTTTCAAGTGCAAGGTGTTATTATATTGACAAATTATAAATCCCAAATCTATACATTTCTATCTGCCACCTTTGTGGTTTCAAACCTTCCTACCTGGTTTGTGGATACATGAATGCAGCACTCTGCCCACTCATTTTATAAAAATATACTAGCACTTCAGATATTCAATTTCTTGACATACAGCTGAATTAATATGTATAAGAATCTTTTTCTATTTAGGGCATGACAGATGTCTTAGATGTTCCTTGCAATTATTTTGAAATCCTGTAGGAGCTGATAGGATTTTTGCAAAGTGGTACATCTACATGCATTGAATGCAACATTAGACTTCTATTACTGAATTCTTTTTACTTGAAATACAGTTATTTGGAAGAATGATATTCCATTTTTTTTTATTTTCATGAGAGGTTAATTTCTGGAAAGTAAATGAATTGGGTAATGCCTTATTTTGAAAAAAAAAAATCAACTGAGAGTCAATTTGTCATGGGATACGAAAATATGCTCTCAGAAACTAAAGAGAAGCAGAGTCCAGGAAGTGGAAAATCAATGATCTGATGAATGAAGAAATCGAACACAAAACAGAGGTTTTGCAATTGAATTTTCTCTTCTATTAAATCTTTTTTTAAATCCATATTTTATGCTCACAATATGTAAAATTAGTTTGGAATTTTCACTTATTTGGCTCAAAAACATTCTCCTGGAATCCTTAATATGACGCCAGATACTGTCTTTATTTTTAAGCCCCTAGAGCAGGCTTATTTTTTTTTCTTCTCTCCCTTTGCATAAACCCAAAGACTTTAAATTAATTTGGAAGCCACGAACATGTTGCCAGAAAGCCAACTTCCAGGAATCTACCCCATGGGAATATTAATATGTGTATAAAAGTGAGTGTCTGCGGTTCTCAGGGAAGCACTGAGACCCCGTATGTGAAATGCTCGGGGTTAGTTCATGGTTGAGAGGATGAGGACGGAGTTAAAAATGTCCATTGTCCTCACTAAGCTTTACTCCCCCTGAGGACAGACACTGCACCCATTTATGCTGTCCCTTATGTCCCTAGTGCCCAGAGGAGAGTGGACACCTAATAATTCTTTGTCGAACGTCTTTTGTGCATTCGAATGGGTCAAAATGGCAATAAAATTTTCTAATGAAAACAAAACAGGAAAAAAATGACAATAATTAGGAAGTCTGGGATTTTAGGGGAAGTTCCAACAATCCAAAAATATGCTATTTTCCCCCCCTGTACCTTCCAGCTCTATCCAGAAACAGGAAGGCTGATCACCCTCAATATTATGATGCACTACTTGAGGATCTCATTTGTCATGCAGAGGCGCTGTCAGAGACAGACTCAATGTTCTTTTCTTTCTTGGCATAATGTGAAAATCGGTTTAAGAATCTCAAATCTTGATCTTCCTTTTTAGTGCCAAGTTACAGAGCAAATGATCAGCCACAGAGATGGGGTTTCAGCCACACTCATGGATTGTCTACTGTGCATGCTGAGTTTCTTTTTTATTTTCCTCCAGAAGAATCCAGCAGGAAAATAAAATGATTCCTGCCAACAATTTCCAACAGAATTATTTCTAATATGCGTCAACTTCCACTGACAAGAGTTTTGTTTTGTTTTTATTTTTTTGTGGACCCAAAAGAATTCTTTTAACAGACTGATCTCATGAAATTAGAGAACTACTTTCTCAAAGGATTAAACTTCCCAATACTCCCCAAAATAAAGGCACACTGTAATGAAATTCTCATTTTTCATTAAAAGAGAATTAAACCTATGACCTTTTATGTGGATTTTTGATTTTTTTTTTCTCCAACTGATTCAGGTTTTGTTGCATTATGTTATTTTCCTGACTATTTAGAGATTGAAAGTATGTGATTCTTCATAGGCACCAAAGATATCTGTCTACATTCTTTCCATTCTGTACATAGAGGGAAAAAAATGACAAATTTACCAGCTAAACTATAAATATACACTATGACAATATCATGTTATCATTTCCCTATTTGAATTCTCTATGTTAGCTTTGTCTAAATTTGAGTCACACACATGTCACCTTCAGAATTCTTGACCCCTCAATGTATAACTTGGACTATTTAGTATTTTATCCACATAAATGCCTCATGTTCTTGATGTAAATAAATGCATTTTCAAAGGAAACTCCACATTATTACCATGTTGTAAGCGTCATTTGCCACCAATAGAAGGAAACTTGAAAAATAAATTAAATCAAATGCAAGCCATAATGTTAACTTTTAGGACGATGCTCTTGTTTGCTAGAACTCAGGATCCAAAGCCAGCTCTTCCTTAATAAAAAAGAGAATCAGCCAGCATTAAAGAAGGTCAGCCATTCTCCGAGGCTTCCTCCGAGACTGAACTGGAGGAGGAGGGCATTCTCTCACTTGCTGGGCGTTCATGTCCCATGCACATCCCCTGCCACCGGGCACTGCCCCTTACTTGCGGCAGCGGAGCTCGGTAGTGCACTGCTGTGCTGGAAGGAATTGGCTTACCATGTGTCTGAGCAATGCCATCAGGGAGGTCCTCCGCGGCTTGCTGGCTTCTCTTTTGAGTTTTACTTCCGTGGGTTCAGGCTTAGCATCTTCTTCTTCAGTGAGATCCACTGTTTGTGAGGCTGAGTCTACTTTCTCAAACTTTGTAATTTCTACTGGTGATTCACACACCACCTGGATAGTTTGCCAGGTATTAAGAAAGTGAAACAAAACAAAACAAAACAACAAAACAAAACATACATTTGCCCAAAGCATGTTTTATAAAGGGGCCGGGGCTGTCCCTCTCCACAGGGTAGCTATAGATTTGCGTCGATGACCATTTGTACCCAGGCACAGCTGCGTGTTGTCCAAAGTGCTTTCCAACAGCCAGTTTTTGAATCACTAACACACTGATGTGGACATGGCAAGTTCCCTCCCATGCGTCAACAGGACACAGAGGGGTCCCTCTGGGGACCCCTCTTCTATTCCAGTGAGCCCACCTCTTTGGTCTGCTACAAGGGCAAATCACACTTGGCCTGTGCAGAAATCAGGAATCGCCACTCCCTAGAGTCCCACCCTAGAGGCAGTGGCTGTGACACCTGCTATTCCACAGCCTTTGTCCCTCGCAACTGTGGGGAAACTGTCCTCCTTGCAGGAAGGCGGAGAAGCCACTTGGCTTCCTGGACTGGACCTCCTCATGCACTCATTTCCCACCTCTCCAGTCACTTGCATTGTGACTCAACTGGAGTTGGGGCTTCCAGAAGAAAAATGAACTTGACCCCAGAGCTACGGCTGTGTTGGTGGTGGCGCCTGCAGAGGGCTCGTGGGCTAACGCCCTCTGACCACCTACTGGGGAGAAGGGTAGCCAGCGGTAAGCTCGCATGGACTAGCCCATGTACTAGCACACGGGCCCCAACTTGTGCTTTTGCACAGTCACGTGCCATTTCTGTGGCCCCAGTCACATCTGGGACAGTTTCTGCGACTATAGTGGTCCTTGCAGCAGGACGGAGTCCACTGGCCGGGAGGCATTTTTCGTTTCCTCGGTTTTCCAGGCAAGAGCTGGCAAAGGACCGCCCACCCACCCAGCCACCCAGCCCTGTGCCTGTTTTACATGGCCCTGAGCTAAGGATGGTTTGTTCGTGTCTAAATAACTATTCAAAGATGAAAATATTGGATGCAGACAAAAAACGTCCCACAAATCCTAAAATATTGACTCTCTGGGCCCTTTCATCCCAGGTTTTCCATCCCCTGTCTCCAACAGAAGCACTGCGGAGCCAGGGGCCTCTCTGCGTTTGTCCCTGCGGAGCCAGACACCAGACTGCTCAGAGCCTTGTTCTCAGTGTCGGGGTGGGGGGGGGGGAGATGGAGTTGTCTCCAAAATACTGAATGCTTACGGACAAGCTACCTCCCCTTCCTTCACATAGTACACGCCACTGGTTTGCAGTGAGCCAAATTTTCCAAATAGAGATTTTTAATCTTTGTGTTATCAACCAAGGCAGAGAGCTGCCAGTCAACAAATCAGCATGCAGAGCACCCTGGAATTTGGCAAGGGAATCAGAGTAGTCTGCCCGTGCCTTGCATTTCTTAAAATAGCCACATGATTTGTGGTATTTTCCCTTTGGAAGGGAAGGACTAAGCTCAGGTGTTAGGACTCAAAAGGCCTCCTAAGCAAGGCAGAGGTGTCCCTGTGCAGGGACCAGATAGAGAGAAAAGGTGTGGTCAGGACTACCGCCAAGGAAGGTCCCATCTGAAGACTTTCAAAGATAAAAACACTGGACGTGCTTGGGGGAAGCTGCTGCCACCGGCTGCTGGTTTCTGATCCCAGTCTGGCTTTAGACCAACGAGAGTCTGGGATGGGTGTCTGAAGGGGGACGTGGTTTCCGCATCTAGGCACGTTCCATTCAACTGCATTTCTGGAAAATGAGCATCAGCCACAAAAGCTCATGAGCTGGGCCTGGAACATATCTGTCCCACAACGTGGTCAGAGAGCAGAGGTGCTGGGTAACCTGCTGGGCAGAACTCTGTCTTTACCCCTAAGTGGGCCTCATCCAAGGTCAGCGTTTCATCTTCTCTGTTCTGGGTGGGGACACTGTACTCATCACAAAGCTGTTCTGAGGATTAAATCAGGCAATTCATTGTCAGGCCATAATTAATACAGGGGTTGTGATTTGTGTTAGTTACACCTATTTACTCCATGAGCACAAATTACCTGGAATCACCACCACCCGCAAGTCCATTACTGAGGGGTGATTATTTTAATAACTACCTCTGACTGTGCCTGGAGTTGAGAAAGCCATGTTTTATACATAACCTCAGGAAATAGTCACAGAGACAGCCCAGGAAAGATAACGTTATCACCACTTTATAGATGAAGGACATGAATGATTGAATGACTTGGCTAAAGTCACAGTACAGAGGAGAGGACATTTCAAGGAGAAGAGCACTTTCTGCCAGTAATTGAATATATAATAGTGGATTAATTGATAAGGATATGGAAGAAGGAGTCTGAGAGCAAGTCATTCTGGAGCTGGTCCAGCAGCTCTGGGACTTCACTAAGGACTAAGCATCGTCTTATCCTGTGTCTCCACCACTCTTGTCATGCTGCATTTTCATTCTGTTATTTGTTACCTCATAGTCATGAAATAGCTGTTATAGCTCCAGCATCACATCCTTATCTCAATGTCCTGAGATGGAAGGAAGGTCCCCATAATAGACTTGCTCCATAAGAGACAACTCCAGACTGAACTTTGGAATGAACTTTGGAATTCGGATCCTCTAGTTCAAGGCACACAAATCTCACTGGTCATAACTAGGTCACTTCCTTATCCCTAGACTAATCATAGGTGAAGAGAACGGGTAAGAGGAAGATTAGCATGGCCCTAAAGTGGGTAATGAGCAGTTTGACTGACTGACCCTTGATTCTGAATTCTATTTGGCCTTTGAAACAGCATCTTCTTTTTTTGTGTTCAAGGGCCTGGAAGGAAAGTCACTTCTGTAATAAAATGATAGATTGCATGACAATAACTTTGTAAACCACCCTTATCCGAGTGCCAATGGTTCCCTTGTGGGGTCTTTCCAAATGCTGAGAGGTGTCAGCTCATGAATCCTAGGCCGCAAGTCCATTCTCCAAAACACAACAATTTTAGTAGGAAAACAAATGGGGCTTCTAGAGACTTCCATCAGCTTTGAAGTCAGGCCAAGAAGTTGGCTTTCAGTAGCCAAGGAAAATCCACCGACATCGGGTGTGGGAACCCAGCACAATTTGGACTAAGTAAGGATTCAATTTGCATATACAGACATGAGAATTCAATTTTTACTTGGATACTTCTCTGACTTCCTTTCAGGCTACATACAGCTTTGGAAAAAGTCATTCCCTATTTAGAATATATTAGTGCATCTGTACATTTTAATTTTAGGTTTTATAGATATAATTAAAATCAGACTTATGCCATATTTTATTTTTGTGTGAGCTATAGTTTAGAATTGAATCTCCCTTGCTTAATTTCAACAGGGAATGTGTATACATTGTATAGGATTGGCCAGTATGTTTAACATGCAAAATATACCTTTCTGTAAAGGGTGTTACTTATTACCTCAAATTTTATACCGTACTTATATTTTTTATTTTTAATTTATTGGTACCAGGGATTGAACTCAGGGGCACTTGACCAATGAGCTACATTCCCATCCCTGTTTTGTATTTTAAAATTTAGAGACAGGGTCTCACTGTGTTGCTTAGCACCTTGCCATTGCTGAGACTGGCTTTGAACTGGTGATCCTCCTATCTCAGCCTCTTGAGCCACTGGAATTACAGGCGTGTGCCTTTTGAAATTTTGTTTATACGGTTTTTCTTTTTTTATTAGAGCTGTGAGTTTTGGGAACTAATTTATAGCAAAACAGATATCCTCCACTTAAAACTTCAGCCACCACATAATAATAATATTGGTATTTAAGGGTTTTACTTTAGATTGTTTTTTATTGGATTTATAATGTGATTATTTGGTTACAGAGAATTAGAGATTTTCTTTCCTACCCAGTAACTCTTTTTTTTTTCTCATCAGTTTATAGCAGCCAGTTTTGCTTTGGGGCAACCATCCTCCTTGACTGATTGAAAAAGTCTCAGCCAACCAACCTGGTCTAGCTCCTTGGCATGTTGGCTTAGGGAAGGCAGAATCGGGTGGGCAGAGTGTGTTATTTTTACAATTATTCACTCTACCTTCTTGGGAAAGAATCACACATCTGTGCCCCTTGCTGGGTGACCTGCTTTAGTGAATGGGATATGAGTGGATATGACATAAGCCACATCTGAGCTGAGGCTTTAAGAGCCATTGTGGCTTCTCCCTGGTGTTCTTCTCTCCCCACAGGTCCTTGAGGAGGGACCGCTTATTTATGCTAGATCTTGGCAGAAAGAGACCATGTGAAATAGCTGTGGTAAATGTACAGCTGACTTGTGGCATAAGTGGAAAAAAAAAAAAGAGAGAAAGCTGTTGAAAGCCACTAAAATTTGGGGTTTGGTTGTTACTGCAACAAAACCTGGCAAAAGCTGACTAAAAGAGCATGTGAACACATTTGCGCCAACGAAGGAGACAATTCCAGGACATGTGGGCTTGGACCTGGAGAGATCTCTCCTTTACTCAGGACTGGGTGATGTGCTGTTGGAAAGCTGAGAAGGCACCCAGACCAAGAAGGCTGAGCTAAGGGAGAGCCCCAAGGGAATTTGAAACCAATTCTACTTTCCAGTGATGACGCTCAATACATTCCTTTTTCTTTCTCATCCAGGTTGTGCTTGGGTTTCACTGGCGACTAAAAGTTCTCTTATTAAGAGGGAAACAGCAAAAGTGTACTTTGTCTTGGGAAGGAAGTTGTTTTCGTTAGTTAGAACATTAACTCAGACCATTAACAGCCCAACATTTCCAAATCACCACTGAAAGATTCAATAATTTCTATAGTCTATATAGATATCATTTCTGATAGGAGAAAAAGCATACCCTAGGAAAAACAGTAAACTTTTTTTTTTTCTGATTAAATATGAATGGACCTTTCTGGGTGACAGATTGTTTTGGAAAGTTGGGCATAGAGAAATTTAAAAAAATAAATTCAATTCTATTTGACCCAGAAATAAGCCAGGAGTGACCTGGCCAATCGAGTCTGACTGCTCTACAGCCAGGGTTCCGGGGCCACATATTGTTTTGACCCATGCCACCTCTCCCATTAAGTTCTTCCTTTTTACATATCCCTTCTCTTCATGGGGACACCCATGTCATTTTATTTGGAGATTTAATCCTCATGACTGGGAAGAACTCAAAGATGACCTTGTAGCCTGGTCACCAACAATGACATTGGGGGTCACCCAGCTTTCTTGCCAAAGGTCCTGCCGCTCGAATGGTCTCTGTGAACCCCAGCTCTGCAGTCCTAACAGCAAAGCAGCCACAGGTGACGTGGTAGGAGTGAGTCTGGCCGTGTCCTAATAAACATTATCAGCACACACTGAGATTTGAATGACAGTTTCCACACGTCATGAAATGTTATTCTTTCCAGTTTTTTTTCAAACCATTCAAAAATGTAAAAGCCGTTCTTGGCTCACTGGCTGTTCAAAACAGGTACTGGCCTGGACTTGCCCAGGAGCTGTAGTTTGCTGATGCCTAAATTTCTGAGTGCTTCCTGAGATTTGGGCAGTGAGAGGAGCACAATACATGCCTTATCTCTCCTGATGCTTCCCCAATTCATGAAGTGCTGGTAATGCTCTTATCACCACCTGGAGATGATGGGGCCCAGATATGACAACTATTAACTTCATTCCCTCTGGGAGAGGGGCAGTTAGAAGATGAAATATTGAGCTTTAAAAATAGAAAAGTAAGTTCTAGGGCTAATCACATTAAACACTCTTTATGATGCTTCTTTGTTTTCTTAGGAAACTAATTTGCTTTTTTTTCATATCCTGATCAACTTTTGTGCTGTCTTTTGGTATTCAGAATTTATGCTTTAATTCACATTCATATTACCATTTCAAGCTTCCTACTAGAAAATGAAATCAGATCAACTCTGCATTTTAGCATCTGAGCTACTGCAGACATCCCGAGGTGAGCAGCTACACTAAACATCCCCCAAAGAAGTTTCTCTTCAGAAACTCAGAACCTCAGTGCTAACTGATGCTCTAAGTTCAACCTGAAGCTTTAACATTTAAACTTCATGGGGAAAAGACCTGTGGGCTTCTTCGTTGCAGGTTCCTAAAGGTCTAGAGACTTTGACTCTCTAGAAAATAGCCAATAAATTCATGAGAACTTTCTGGAATCATGAGAAGCCTGAGCTTTGCTGAGCTCCTCAGTTTGGTTCAAGAAATAAAAGAAGGAAAGGATTGAGAAAGGGAGCGATACACAACAAAAACAAGCAGATTGAAAAGATTTTCTCCTCAAGAGAGTCATAACAGCCATTCTAATTTCCCTTCCATATCATGGATAGCATTTCTGGAATGTATTTGGATTCTCAACATCTGTTCAGTTCCAGTAACTAGATAAAAATGAAAATGCAAACTATCCGTGGCAGTGAACAAGAGACACCAGAAGGATCCAAACATATTTTGCTTTGGCAAAATGAAGATGTTTTGTTTCTACCTTAAGGAGCTGTGGATTCACTTATCCTCACTTACAAGATTATCCAAAGACCGTGCTTCCTTCAGGAATGAGAGCAGCTCTCTTGGGCCTGAAACTCATGAGGCCCATTTATTAATCTCCCTGGGAAATGTTTGTTTTTTTTTTAAATACACACACACACAGACAAACACACACACACACACACACACGCACACACACACACACCACCACCACCACCACCACCACCGTGGCACTGCATGTGACACCATTTCTTTGGACATGAACGTACTATCTTGAAAATTTTGAGCATCTCTTGAGGCCAGGAGTATCTGACCTTGGTTAAAGGTCGAGTGCCCCCTGTCTGTCAGATGCAGACCCACGGAGTCCCCTCTCCAACTGAGACCAGCTTCTGCAGCTGCAAGATGTTCTCCTGCTTGAGGCAACTGCCTGTCCTGGGTACCAACCCAAATTAGTAAGAATCAGGATCACCATGGAGATGAAGGTGAAGGAGCAGTCAAGGCAGAAGCAGGAGATGCAGCATCATTATCCCTTATGGAAATGCCAAGCCATTCCTATGTGCTGTAGACTCTTTCACCCCTAAATGATAACCAATGATGAAGCAGCATGCTTTCCTCCTGCAATTATTTTGCATCAATTCAATGGGAGTTTCAAAAATTCATCCAATGTTGTTCCCCTTTGGCCCCCAGTCACCAGACAGGGTGAAAGAGTCCAGAGCGGATGATTATACCTGGAGCATGCAAGAACACAGGATCCCAGGGTTGGAAAAGCCCAATGGTCCAACATGCCCAAGCCGAGAGGGGGATGATTCTGTCATCGAATGCCTCACTTACATTTTCTTCTGCACCTGGGGCGACTGATTCCTCTTTAACTGACTAAAGGAAGATAAAAACAAATGTGAGAATCAAGATGTTACCCCCCCCCCAAAAAAAAAATAATAAGTTACACAAAAGCAAAGGGCTCTTAGGGCTGGCAGTTCTCTGATGTTGAAATGCTCATCTAGACCTTGTTCCAAAAAGAACTTGGAAGACGCTGACGAGCGCAAACAGTCTAACAAGATAATACAAGTTGTGCATTTTAAAATGCCAACAACTTACAGGCACAGCCAGGCTCAAATGGAACACAGAGGGGCTGCCACGGAAGACACCAGCCACAAAGCCTTGCCTGGGGGAAAGCCACGCCTTGGCCTTCATGTTTTTCTAGTAGCTGATGATAAGAGGGAACGATTTTTAATTCGCTCAATTGATAGTCAGTGTTAGGTAAAAACAAACAAGCTGCTCAGGAATATTCTAGCAGTAGGCTGAGAAGTGCACCCACGATCCTCAGGTTCTCATGACTGTCCTGTCATGAGCAGGTCCTCAGCCTTTTCCTGACCCTGGCATTGGAAGCCACTTCTTACATCAGCCCTTGATCTGGGCCAGTGTCATCGTGCTGAAGTTTAAACACTCTGGGGAGAGCCAGAGGGCTGGGGTATGATCCATCCAACTCCACACAGTTGCACTCCCTGGAGTAATTCTGCATCTCCTGTCCTGTCCTAATATCTCAGCTCTATTCTGAAGCTCCAACGTCGGATGTCATCTTTGCCTCTTTTCTTGGGTTGTCCTTAAACTTTTTTGGGGGAGAGTGTTAGTGGTTTCAGACCAATTTGATACTCAAATTACTAGATCTGGACTCTCCTCCCATAAACAAAGTACTTTTTAAATAATCGCAGGGTGTTCATAGACTTTCTGCATCTCTCCTCTTTATTCCAGGGCAAGAACTCTTCCCTGCATCTCTGCTGGTACAAGACCCGCCCTCCCCTGTAACAGGTGCAGTGTGAGCCACGCAAGGGAAGCGGTATTTACAGATGTCTTTCACAATGGCGCCTTGCTTCCACCTCCCCGCAAAGTGCCTCCAAGTAGCAAGTACTGAGGGCCCCTTTGCACAGTACTGCAAGAATAGCACGGAGGGGCAAAGTCACTTGTTTAGGCTAAACAGCTAAAAAGGGGGAAGCAGTGTTTCCAGAAGCTAAGTTTCTCTCTTGCCAACATGACTTTAAGGATGAAAATATGTACTTTTATTTGTGTGTGTTTGCCTGGGTAAAAAAGGTGTCCATGGAAGGACTGTAACATTTCTGGAAGCTTCCGACTGTCAGAAAATGATAGCACATGCAGAAGGAATTTGGGAGGAGCTCTGTTTTCTTGGAACTGTACCCCGATTGCGCGCTGTTGAACACGATGCACAGGTAAAGAATCAAATGCTGTTTTAAAAGCGGAACCTCTTCAAGCCTGACCCACAGAAGTTTCAGGAATAAATAGACCATCTATGTTAGACTGAGAAAAACCCTCTTACTATCTAAAAATAGACCGGGGGGCGGGGTTTCAACCCTCCTTCCTGTTCTATCCAGTTGTACTGAGACTTCTTTGTGTCTGTGATTTCCTTGTCTGGAAAGTCCCTGGATTTTGATTTCTCACTGTATTCTCGAAGACACTGGGAACCTGGAGCAGGTGACAGATGGGAATAGAAGGAGCTCGATCTGAACACTCAAGTTTCCTTGATCTTCATTATGTTTTCAGACTGCCAAATCTTTCTGCTGTTTTGAAAACTGGCCTTACAAATATTGCCTGTTCCAAACAAATATTTTTAAAAGTTATTCTACCAGCAAAAGTTCCTTATTTTGTGAAATTTGTCTGTGTGAGCATCTACCAACTGCAATAATTTTCATAGCATGTTCTCATCTTTGACTTGCTTGTTCATGTGTCACCAGTTTATTTGATATTTTCTATACATTAACCATAGATTTACTTAAATATATTTGAAAAGAAAGTTTCTTATTATTACAGAAATAAATGGTATCACATTAATATTACTGTTGCTTCTTGTTTAGCTTCTTATTATCACAGTCAATGTGTACCATTGACTGTGATAATAAGAAGCTAAATGGTAACACAAAAGAAATCATAAGAATCATAAGAAACTATATGTAATCATAAGAAACTTTCTTTTTCAAATGTAATACCATTTACTATAATAATAATATGTATACAATACATATTAAAATAAATACGATGAATGAAGCAAACACTTATTAAGTTCTAATAAGGTTTAAGTCTTTGTAAAAAGGGAGCCCAGCAAGGGCTAACACAGTGGTAAATGCTTGTTAATATCTTCTTGACATCACCACAAGGACAGGAATAGAATGGAAAAAGGAGAGAACTGTACTCTGCAGCCAGTGAAATGTTTTCTAGGGCTATCTCCAAGAACTGCCCCAAATTGTTTTGAACTTTTTGTACATTTGCAAATAGGGCTCCAGGTGCAGGCTGCATGTGAGCAGTGATTGACACGTGTAGTTCATGTAGAGAGAGTCCAGGTTCTGGTCACCGGTTAGCATGTGGCTCATCTGAGGAAGTATACTACATGGCGACTGGTACATGGCGACTATAGAGTCAGGTCCAAGTTCAGAGTTTCAACTGTGTGACCTGGTTTAGTAATCACTCCTCTCTGAGCTGATTATTAGCCTGTTTGTGGTCATGCGTTGTTTCAGGAGTAAAGCTCATTCAGGGGAAAGCCTGGCAGAAACAGAGTGAGCTGCTGGCTGGGTCCAGCCCACACAGTCCTCCTGGGCCTCACAAGAGTACCCCGTTTACATGGAGCTAGAGAGTCTGGAAGTTGTGTGGACAGGTGGGGACAACTCGAGTGGTGTCTATAATTAAATGCTCGTTAATATCAGGTTTCTATAGACTCTTCTAGAAACCAGAGTATATGAGGTAGAACAGAAAGAAAAATTTCAAGAAATCAGCCCCAGAAGCAGAATTCACCTGTGGAAATTAGAACTGTAGGTGAACCCATCACCTCCAGGGCCAGGGCAGCTGGTGGTTGGTGGCCACTCAGTCCAGCTCAGCTGCTGTTGAGTTGTCTGGGAAGAGAGGGCCAAGGATGGATCTTCTACATGGTGTCACTCTGGGGCCTGAGTGGCTGCAGGGGGCTTCCCCAGAGCTGATCGAGAGCTGGGGGTGTGCTTTCTTCCTGCTACCTTGCAAATGGCAGGTGAACTGCTGGCTGGCCGCTGAGGCCCCACAGGGGTGATGGGGGTGGGGGAGAGTTGTCATGCAACTTTTCCTTGGTGTCTCTGATGGCAGTGGTGTGGCTGGGGGCAGAGACATATGGCAGCCCAGACTGACTCACAGTCATCTGTCTTGGATTCCTGCACAGGATGTGGGGCATGATTTATTTATGAATCCTGAAGACTGCTGTTGTTTATTTTGTACATATAAAGCACTTAGCAAAGTGAGTGCTTGCACATAGTATGGGTTCAACTAATGGTAGCAATTGTTATGAATGCTGGGAAGAAGTGATATCAGCTAGGTTTGTTCCACTTCCTTAAGACTTTTCTTGATGAATTCTATGTTGTTTTGGAAAGTCCTTAAGTCTGCTCAGGCCAGAAGTATGTTTGCTCCTGGAATCCTCATGAACAGATATTTTTTAACACTGCTTCGGGTTCTAGTTGGCATGGGGTAGGAAAGGATGTGGGTCTCAGTTACAACCTTGGTGACTCACTCTTTATAGTACAATGGCACATTGACCCGTATAAATAAAAAATGCCAGGTCACACTAACCGGAGCCCATTGTGGCAGTGTTTGGAGATCTTTACTGTGTATATTTTGGGCTGCCTTAATGAGCCCACCCAGCTGTCAACTTGAGCAGTGTGTTTTATGACATTGTCCAAATCACTGAAAAAAAAAAAAAAGTCAACAGGATTAAGAGCAGATTCCAGGGAGCTCCGTGCCGCGTTGTTTTCCTCCTTAATGGACCCCCTTCAGTGGCTTGCACCCCTGCACTGGATTAGCATACTTTAGACACCACTGGAGAGAACCCAGGAAGACAGTCTTCTGTTAACAAAGACAAAGGTAATGATGGCAACCGACGCTCCTGGGCTAGGTGTCACTTAACTGTGGGTTCCGTGCTTCCCGTGTGCAGTCAAGGTGGATGCAGACTGCCCTCCAGGCTCTGTTCCAGCATCTAGGAGCTTTTGCTCCCACCCTAGGGTCTTCCTTCCCTGTTGAGGTCTCAGCTCTTCTCTGCTTCTCCCGAAAGCAGACTCAGGCACCACCGCACCCCCATGGAGCTGGGTCTCTGAGCCAAGCCTGGATCTCCTGTTCTGCCTCTATTTGTCCCAGGGTGGCTTCCACGTTCAGTCCAGGGTAACAAATGGAGGTCTGGGCAACGTCCTCTCCCCTTTCTCTGACAGTTCAGAGGAAGCCTATGGGGTGGGGGAGCCAGGAGAGCAGATTTCTATTCGTTATTTCCACTGCCAGTGAGCGCACGGAGGTGGGTGACCTCCGAAGAGGAGAGACGCACTAGGACCGGGTTTGGAAGGGAACTGCTGAGACAGGAAGAAGAACTGGATGTCAAGGAAGCAGCTCTCTGCAGAGTCAGGGAGAGAACAGAATGATTCCAGGCAAGGTCCAGGCTCTTAGATTGAAGGCATTTTTCAGGTCCTGGACCTCTTGGGGTAGTCAAGAAGCACAGTGTGAGACTAACACTCAGGTGTCAGAACAGAATCACTGTCAGTCTCCTTCAACGAACTGGCACCTGGCTATTGCCAGAATCTATAGACAGTCCAGCTTCATTAGCAATAATAAAAGTTGCACTGTGCCATCTACAGGATCCTGCTTAGACCTGTAGGGCTATTTTGAAGATATTCCAGATACTAAGAAAGAGAAGATAAATGGCACATAATCTATGACCATGAACTTGAATGACAACGACTCCTCTCCTTTAAAAGTGAATTCAGTTCTTAAATGGAAGATTCTTTAAAATACATTCACGTGGTGGCACTAAAGTCAGCAGATCCTGGTGGGTCTCCTCTAAGCATCCTTTTCATCACATGACATCTGTTCTGGGTCGGCTTGTTTCACAGTGGGCCTGAGACTTATCCTATTAAACCCACAGTGTTCTGCCTCCAAGTAGGTGCTCCTGTGCCTCCCCAGCCACACACCCAGGCTTCCTAACCAGAATCCCCCAGGAAGGCTTACGGGTCTGCTTGAACACCTAGCCCAGGTGACTCAGAGCAGCGCGTGGGAACTCTAAGCTTACTTCAGCCTGCACTGACTGTGCCCTTTTTCAATCCCCAAGCCTTTGTACCCTGTTCACTGCAGTTTACCCTGGACTGCAAACTTCCCTGGGTGGAATGGAGCTATGCTCACAGAATCCCAGTCCCTTGGCCTCCCAGTGATTATGAGAGGTAGCTGACGCTGTTAGGGTTTGTGGTGGAGGAGTCCGAGGCCCTAGGGGCTCAGCCATCTGCCACTTTCAAGCAGCCAGGGGCCTGGGACTGAGATTCGAAGGTGTATCTGGGCGATGTTAAAACCCACATTACTGTTCCACTCCAGTGTTTGCCCCCCCAGGAGAAGGCAGGGGAGGGCTATTTTGAGGATATTCCAGATACTAAGTACATGTGCAGGTGTACACACAAATGTGTGTTTATCATGCTCCTCCAAATACATCGCCAACCATTCCTATGGTCACTATGCCCTGAGGGTGGGAAGCCACATGGTCTCAGGTGCTGTGTGTGTACAGTTTCTGGTTCCTTATTACCACATTGCAAGATAAACTAAGTTCTCATTTTACAAATAAGAAAACAGGAGCTCAGGTCAAGTAATTTTTCCAGGGCTACACAGTCCATTTTTTTTTTTTTTCCTGATTTGCTACATAAAAGAGGTTCACAGGCTGGGGCTGTAGCTCAGTGGCAGAGCGCTTGCCTAGTATGTGTGAGGCACTGGGTTTGATCCCTAGCACTGCACAAAACACTAAACAAATAAAGGCATGCTGTCCATCTTCAACTATAAAATTTTTTTTAAAAAGAATTTCATGATTATTTATCTCAACCCTTTCATTCAACAGATGAGGAAAAGGAAAGCCAAAAAATTTGAATAACTTGTAAGACCAGCCAGCTAGTGACAGCTCAATTGACCCAGAACAATCATGGGCATATTTAATCCAGGTCACTGGATATTAAACAGTTTTTTTGAAAGTACAGTTTAATTTAAAATTAATTTCATCAAAGACTATTTTTGTTTTTTTATTTTATATTAAGTACTTCTTCAGCAATCAGGACCACAAAATCAAAATGACTAATACTTTCATCCCTACCGCCTGTTCTGGGGAGAAAAAAAAAATCTATTTCTGAAGTTCATGGCCACAGACTTGGAAACATGTTTAAAAGCTTCTCAATTAAAAGCAAGAGAAGGAAGAGGGTAGGGTTGGCTGTTAGTGAACATGTACAAGTTGTCTGGAGTTTTCCTTTGTGTTTTTCAAGATCTGCACAAGGCTGATTTTATCATGACGCCCTTTCTAATTTAAAGAAGAGAAAGCAAAGGCCCTGGGTCTGTTCCCTACTGGAATGACCCTGTCCCACAGGAACAGGGCTCTGAGAGGGCCAGCGGCTTTTCTCCCTGCAACTGTCTTCGCCTCGCCCTCCGTACCAGCTGGCACAAAAGCCCGAGCACAGGGGGGCACCCGGAAGGCTCCAGATGAGTGAAACTCCCCTCTTTTCCTTCCTTGCAGAACATTTCCATCTGACTGGGTTAGAAAGGGAAGTCAGGATAGCAGTGATTTGGTTTGAATTCCTCTTAAGTTCACGAGGTTTAATAATCCATCGAATAAAGGTGCCAAAGGCAGCCAGCATGATAAGGTCCTTGGCTGGGAGATGAATTCATGTTGTCCTGAGGATGGCTTCCCGTGGGGAGACTGGTCGAGCAGGTACGCAGAGGGAGCTTAGCGGCTTCCCCACTGGGCATCACAGGATGGAGCTGTTGGCAGGGGGAGTTTCACCCTCCCGTGACATGGCGACAGGCACAGAGAGCGGCTGCCCTTAGCTGCTTCTGTGACAGGTGGAGTTGGGTTTGGCTGTAGCATGTCCTCTCGATTTATTTCTAAGATATGGGTGCCGCTCTAATTTGCATTTCACAAGGAAGGGAAGCCGGAGAGGTGAACTGGCGCTCAAAGCCAGGTCTGTCCAAACGCATGACTCTTGGTCCTCGGTCCATCACCTGCGGCACCTGCTGTCCAGCATGTGTGGTCTGTTGCGCCACCAAGTGTGCTGCTCAGGCTCACACGTGGGGACAGCCTTGCCCTGGCACAACTGCAACCCCCGCTGCTAAAGCCAAGCCGAGTTCCCCTGGTGGCTCCTGTCAGTGACGGAGCACCGTGGCGGACTGACCCACCTGGCCAAGGTGGACTCTCCATGTGGGCAGTCAGACTGTCGGATTCCCTCTGGTTGGGCCAAGATGCACCACCCTCCATCCAGCCCTCTCTCTCCTTCCTTCTCAGCCACCGCAGGTGTCAGCCCTCACCTGGACTCAGTGCTCTCCAGCTCCCCTGTACCCTCTGAGAGCCATCACAGGCAATTTCCTTCAATAAACCTCTAGGATGTTCCTTCTGCCTTGGTATGTGCTTCTTGAAGGGCCAGTACTTAAGATTAATGCCATTATTATATAACACTTTCCTTTAATTGGTCCTTTAAAAACTAAATACATTTATTCTCGCCCTGAGCAAAAATGCATGTTAAATCCCAAGTTTAATCGGCTACCTTTATTTCCCCCATACACGTGTGTGTATGTACACATATACACATAGGTACACATGTACACACACGGATATGAATGGATAGATGATAATTATTTAATCAAATGTACAAACATGAGTCACTGAGGTCATCTCTCTCGTCCCTAATATATGCATTTAACACATCAGAAATTGTTCCCTACGTTATGTTGCTAGTAAAAGACTTTTAAAAATAAGTAATGGTGATTAGGGAGGAAGAAGGATGGGAACAGAATGTCAGTTGACCTCTTCCAAGGTTTCCACGAATTATCGGACTCTGTGTTCTGAGAAGAACCTGGAAGGAAGATTTCTGTACAACAGGAAACAGACTGGAAAGATGCTCCGAAGTCCAGCTGGATTCTGGACAATAGGGTGAAACCGACGCCACAGTGACATCTGGATCTGTCATCTGCTCTGTACAGTGTGCCAAGTGGCACAGACGTTTTAACGAAACTGCTAAGTTGGGTTTTCTCGGCTCTATGAATTTCCACACCCCCCCCCCCCAACTTCTTGCTCATCTTTTGGCCCAATTTAAGCCAGGAAGGAGTGTCCTGGACATGTGTGGCAGCTGGGGCCTGCTGAGCACGGTGAGTCAGGAGTGGCTCTGGGGACTACTCAGCCCCGCCCACCACTTCCTGGCAGAGCACAGACCTCCTGCACGTTAATTTCAGAAGGGGAAACTATCAGGTAGTGGTTTGACTTTTCCTGCCCCAGAAAACAGTCTGCGCTTGCCCTGGTGGTGACCTGGTGGACACACTGGCTCTCTCAAAGGAGAGTGGCTCCCGTAGACTGACTCTAGCTGAATGGGAAGGGATGACACGGAGGCCATTTATCCACCAGGACAGACAGGATAACGTGACATCCCAGAAGGTTCACAAAACCATGGAAGACCACAACCCTTTCTCAGGAAGCCAAGTCATTCAAAGAATGAGAAATTCTACTTGTTCATTTCAATTTCTTTCCCACGAAACACCTGTTCATAAACACGATAGGCATTTCATTCTTCCTGGGAGTACAGCAGGGTCCTTGGTTCAATGGCAAGTGGAGTCACATTGGAGAGGAAAGCAGGAGGAAGGAGGAGGAGGAGGAGGAGGAGGAGGAGGAGGAGGAGAGGAGGAGGAGGAGGAGGAGGAGGAGGAGAGGAGGAGGAGGAGAGGAGAAGAGGAGGAGAAGGAGAGGAGAAGGGGAGGAGGAGGGGAGGAGGAGGAGGAGGAGAAGAGGAGGAGGGAGAGGGGAGGAGGAGGAGGAGAAGGGGAGGAGGAGGAGGAGAAGGGGAGGAGGAGGAGAGGAGGAGGGGAGAAGGAGGGGAGGAGAAGGGGAGGAGGAGAGGAGGAGGAGGAGGAGGAGGAGGAGAGGAGAAGGGGAGGAGGAGGGGAGGAGGAGGAGGAGGAGAAGGGGAGGAGGAGGAGGAGGAGAAGGGGAGGAGGAGGGGAGGAGAAGGGGAGGAAGAGGGGAGGAGGAGGAGGAGGGGGAAGCTGCTATACGGGTTGAGTACAGCAACTAGACCAATAGAAATAGATTCTCAAGTCATCTTAGCCCCCAAGGACTCTGCAAACTTTTAAAATCCAACTTACCTTTTTCCAAAACAGTTTGCCCAGAGGCAGAGAGGTGGGTCCTGACTTCTCCTTGCCGCCTTCCTTGGTGGTTTCAGGCCCAGTCGAGGGCTGCACGGCACCTGAAGGGCTGCAGCCTTTGGGGCTCCTGGCTGTCCCCGGCGTCTCCTGGGGTGTGAAGTTGGCTTTGTCTGACTTGAGGTTGGCCGAAGTGGTGGGTGACTTCTCAGCATCCTGAAGAGTTTTAACATAGGGGGTGGGGATTCAGAATGATTGGATTATTTCAAGAGTGAAAGATCTCTTCTTTGTACCCCTGGGCTCGGGTGGTACATAATGGTAATATTTTTTTTTCTTTATAATTTTCTGTATTTTCCAAATTTCAACTGTGAATATGAATCTGTGTTAAAAATCTCAAAGAAATTTGGGATATATATTTTTTTCTTTTGGAAAACAACCAGAGGATCATTCATGATGCTTCTGTGAGTGACTCTAGGGGGGGCGGGAAGGGACACTTTGCTGCTAGGATGTGGCGCTAGCTCCAAGTGCTTTTGATTATCTTCTCCTCGGGACACACTTCACGCACCCCAGCGCGTGCACATTTTTTGAGAAATATTCTATCATCATGTGTGGGTTTACTAATCCAAATGGAAAATTAAGGAAAGGTGATGATAAATATAGTTCCGATAGAACTTCTGAAATTCCTTCCCCATGTTCCACTTTGGAGATCACCATCCAGCTCTGAGGCATAAGGCAGCTGGACTGAGCTTGGTGAAGGGGTTTTGAACTGCATGTGTCCACGAAGGAATTCTTTGCTTTTAGGTTCAGCCCCATGCTCCAATGTCACTTCTTTTGTCCCAATTCCCTCTCTCCCTCCTACCCTCTTCCCCTTCCCCTCATCTCTCTCCCTTTCCCTCCTCCCTCCCTCTCCCTTTCCCTCCTCCCTCCCTCTCCTCCCTCTCTCTCCCCTTTCCTCCTCCCTCTTCCCTCTTCCTCTCTCTTCCCTCCCCTTACTCCCTCCTCCTCCTCCTTCCTCCCACTCTCTCCTCTCTTCTTGCTCATCTTCCTCGCACCCTCCCCATCTCTCTCTTTCTCCCCACGTGACTGTGCTAAAGTCTGGTCCTAAGACATCTGATATCTTCAGGGAGGTGGGATTAATTCCTATGCTCTGTCTCCTGTTGAGTCACTGGATAAAGAATGATGGTCACATTTTTTTTTTTCTGGACATGAGTGAATACTGGCATTAAAAACTCTAATACCAGGTTGATCTGACCTGACTTCTCCACCCTAAGCAGCTTCACTTTATGATTTTGGATCTGGGGCAATTTGTGATTCAACCCTCTTAAATTCCCAGGGCTGTCGTATCTTCAACTACATTTTCTGACTAAAAGAAAAAAATAATCTGGCGTTGAAAATGGGGTGTGGACAAATAAGGAAGTTTCATATTATTTTTGGTACTGGACAGAGTCTTAAAGTCCATCTGGCCCAGTATTTAAATTTTCAGATAAAGAAAGCGAAGCCCGAGATGCACTGGACCAGGTGTGTAGCCTGGCCTCATGTCTGGACTGCTGACCTCATCCCTGCACTCACACACAGCACCTGGGCTCCCTGAGGGTGTGTCCAGTAACACAAATTCACTCTCTGGTGCAGGATGTGACATCTCGCCCAGGTTCTGAGTTGTTTACTGAGCAAACTCTAAGATCAAATCAAGACAAAGGAGTGGAGCATAGAAATGGTAAGGGGATAACCCAGTTCCATTCAAGATACGCCAAGTGCATAATGCTAGAATTTAAAATAACTTCTGCATTTTACAGAGAGTGAACTCGTGATTACTATTCAGCATTAACAATGCTTCAAATGTGCTTGGGCCCCTGGTACTATTTTAGCCCTAAATGGCCATTAAATTCAAGGGGAAGCACCCACCCATCTCCTAAGCAGCTTGTTTTCTTTTTTTTCAGAAAAATATTAGGAAATATCATCTATTCATTGACAAACACATTCTGTAGCTTTCCACGAGCCATGGCGTAGGCGGAGTACCAGGGCTACGCGTCCTCTTGGAGAGAATGACAGTGAATAAATAATTCCACAGGTGTAAAATTTCAAGTGGGAAAAGTGCTGGAGGAGTAGGAGGATCGGTGCCACCAAAAGACAAAAGAAAGCACTTCCAAACACTTAAAGCAAGAATTGCAGCCCCATGTGACAACCAGGAGGGCTTTACTCAGGAAGGGAGGTGGCTGGAAATCACAGGGAGGAGCTGCCCTAGCCCCTCTGTCAAGGGGACCCCTTTTCTTGGGGGTGATCATCAAGATTGGACATTAACATGGTCTGTGGCCATGCAAAGGGTCCCAGAAATAAGCGGATTCACAGTGTGTCTGTGGTATTAAATTCCACGGGGAGAAGTGTGGTGAGGAGAGCTTGTCCAGAAGCCTTCACGCAGGAGCTGATGATGGGAGGGTGGCTGAGCAACACCTCTACCCCGAGGGGCTTCCCTGGGAGGTGCCCCTCTCCTCCTGC
Source organism: Urocitellus parryii (assembly GCF_045843805.1). Lineage (NCBI taxonomy): Eukaryota > Metazoa > Chordata > Mammalia > Rodentia > Sciuridae > Urocitellus > Urocitellus parryii. The sequence goes on along the minus strand of NC_135536.1, from coordinate 189,664,751 downwards.
TGGGTGCACCCAGAGACCATGGGCATGATAGTAAAATGATCATTCTTTAACTTTTTCTTTTTTGGTACCTAGGATTGAATCCAGGGGCTCTTAACCACTGAGCCACATCCCCAGCCCTTTTTAATTTTGAGACAGTGTTTCGCTAAATTGTTAGGGCCTCGCTATGGTGCTGAGGTTGGCTTTGAACTTGTGATCCTCCTGCTTCAGCCTCCCAAGCCACTGTGATTACAGGCGTGCACCACTGTATCCGGTTGTAACATCACGCCCCTAATGCACTTGTGTAACTGTTGGTTGACTCTGCATCTCCCCTGATAGACTTTGAGCCCCTTGAGGGAGAGAAGTTCTTGATCTCTATGACACCCTAGCTCCCCTTGGGACCAAATCCTGGCACAAAACTGATGTTCACTCACTGACTAACTAAATGAAAGAGGCCAGAGAGAGGTACTCACAGGATGCTGCTGTATCCGGCTTCCTGACTCTAAAGTCCATTCATCTTTTCATCCCTGCCCACTCCTTTCCTTATGTCCCAAAGAAGTTCCTCAAACAGTGTCCATCCAAATGTTCATTAGCCAAATTAATAGTCTTTGTTTGCATTATGGGAGAGGCTACAAAAACTCTAACCATGATTTCAGAGGCAATTTCATGAATGGGGTTACCAGATTTAAAATTAAAATGAAAATATAGAATGCCCCATTAACTTTGAATTTCAGATCAGCAAAGAAAAAATTTCTAGCTTCAATATGTTCCCAATATCTTGCTGGACATATTTAAATTTATATAAAATGATTTATTATTTTTTTAAAATATGAAATTTGAATTTAATGGGACACTGCATTTTATCTGGTGACTGTACCCAGGAAACTCTAATGGATCAGATAGGAATATTACACATAAGTGGCCTTACCTTCTGAGCAGGTTTTCATGTCATTAACACATGGAGTATGGGAGAGAGGAGGTGTTAGGAAAACGGAGACTTTACAAAAACCAATGAGTGAGTGGCAGAGCATCACCTGAGCCTGCTGCCTCATTGAGGTGTCCCCGAGAAAGCCCAGGAGAGGGCCAGCGTTTCAGGCAGCACAAGAACATTTTAAAGCACACCTGCCTCGCATGCTTGGAGGACACAAGACGAAGTGTCACTCTGAGGCTTCCTGTGCAACAAAGGCAAAAACAAAGACTCCGATTCAGCAAAGGAAAGCTGATGCTTTGCTTTATTTTGGTTTAAAAGGAAAACCTCTGATTTATGAATTCCAGCTTCCCCATTTTTTTAACCTAGAAAATTCTTTTTTTTTTTTTTTTTTTTTTTTTAAGGAAGGAAAATTGCACTGGAGAAATGAACACAGAAGTCAACCAGATTTCTCACAGCAAAACTAGAAGGTAGCACTTTCTCCTCTGATGCCTGGATTCCCCTTTTCTGCCTGAGGTCACTATCCCACAGAACCCCAGGGTACCGCTCCTCTGCTAATTAAGCAACGGGAGTCATGGATAGGACCCGGCTGGTCATTTAAATAACACCATTTTCTGTATACAACTGAATAATCAAAAGATGTAAAGAAATAATCTGTCCTAGATAGAGGTAATAGCCGAACTGCTGCATAAATGAGATCTCAGAACATTTGGGAATAGTTCCCTTACTTTATTTCACATTGACATAAAGAACACACTGGATGTAGCTCTAGGAGAGACCTTGAAGTCTGCATGTCTGTATTATGGGATCCATATAAAGGATGTCCTCTACATTTCCCCAGGGTCCTGAATCCTGTTTTTCTCCCCATTGTACCTCGGGGGCAGGATGCAAGGCCAACGACTCCAGGGAACCCTATAAATAACAACATTGAACTTGGACAGTCCACATATGGATAGACAGAGATCTGCACACAGTGAAGGCAAACGCAGTGCAGATCTGGCGAGGGAGACACACACTTCCTAAGCTTTCTACGAGAGTGCCACATTGGAGCTAAACCAGGTTCCGTGGCATGAAGCCCATGGTATGTTTCACTGGCCATTACTAAGCTCTCACATGCCCAAGTGGCCCCACCACCCTAATGTTCCCTCCCTCATTGCAATATCCATTGCTCCCTCTCTTTCTTTCTTTACTGAACAAAATAAGCCTGTCTGGAGACTGAAGGGTGGTTTCATAATGTGTTGGTTATGCAAATATAGATTCAGCTACAAGAACTTTCTGTGGGGCTTTTATTTGCACACACAATCAACCCTGGGACTATCATATCCAGCTGGGGAAGTTTTTTAATAAGTTCATTCAACTTGATGGAGAATGGTTGATATTTTAAAGAAATTTCCAAGCTTGAGGACCCAATTCAGAGATCTTTTTAATTGATGGTTTCAGGCACACACCGGCATATTCTTGGACATTAGAAGAGTAACATCTCCAAAACTGGCTTCATATTATCCCGATTCCACCTCCCCCCACCACACACATGGAGAAATAACTCGCTCTGCCTTCATTCATTGCTTTTGTTTTTTTCTTGCTTGGGCTTTTATGTGAATTCAGTGTAAACTTTGTTAATACTGGAAATGGATGGAACAGACACACAAAGGTGAAATTGTTATCTTCAGGTTAGAAGAGTGTTTCCCAAAATGCAGGCAGCCTACCACTGCAGGGCCAGAGGTGACATCAGGTTGCATGGAAAGACGATATTCAACAGCATTCAGACCGTGAAAATACTTTTCAAACTTTCATATCATCTAATAACAGTCCAGGGAAAGACAGGCTCAGCCTGGTACTGGTGTGGCCTTAATATTCTACACCACTGGCCAGTGGCTTTCTAGTAAAGCTAGTGAGGGCACTGTGCTAGAGCTTCATGCAAACGAGGCAGCATGAAGTCAGGATCCTTTCATGAACCTTATTAAAGGTTACCCTCCTCTTTGGAGAAGATTCTGGTTCTCATGTATAATGGAAGTCAAAGTTTCTTTTTAAGATACATTTCATTGGACATGGTCAATTTCTATATAAAAATATCAAGTGATTAATATGACCTCCAACAAAAGTGGCCAACACGGTTTGCATGTGACTGGCGTTTGGGAAACACTGGGTGAGAGTAACTGCAGAACCCTGGTCCACTCTCAGAAAACCCCCCACCTGCGCGATATTGAGAGCTATGGCAACTTGACACCATTCACTGATGTTGAGTCACGTCATTTCCAATCTCCCTTTAATGATCTCAGCCTCAGGAGGCTCTGTCTTCACTAAGGCACAGGTGGCAGGCACAGGGCCCGTGTGGCAGGCACAGGGCCCGTGTGCCTGGCACGGTGAGGACCAGGGTTCTTCTTTCTGCTAGTTTAACGGGATACAGACCTTATGTCTAAGCAATTTCCTAAAGGCGAGGCCCAGCCGGGGGCTCTCCAGGTGCTTCTTCTTGCTGCCCTTCGCCTGGGTCTCAGATGTCTTCTGACCCACTTGCCCATCGCAGACGCTTTCTGCTTTGGAAGCCTTGCGGGCAACAGCAGTTGCAGCTTAGAATTTTGCTTTTAAACAAAATCTAGTTTTCTGTTGTTTTGAGGTGCATGAATACACTGTGACAGTTAGCTGCTGGCATGTTACTGCCATCTCCCACCCATAAGACACAAGAACATTATCTTTTTAAGATGCTTTGGTAAAGAGCATATTCACAGACAATTTCAGGCACATATTGCTTTTCAACAGAGTGACCTATTTAAATGACCCAGATTAACACATCTCCAAAAAACCCTACAACCAAAACTAAACTACCCACTCCCCACCCTGTCCATATTCGCTAAAGACAGTAGTAGGGTAATTCGACTGTAAAATATCAAATGAAAAGTACATAATTAAAAAAGATAACATAGTCTATTTAATAGTGTTAAATATCTAAATGCTACTGTCACATGGGAAGGACTAAAATAGTCCTGCTGCAGCTACTGGACACGTTTGACTCCAGCTGCAAGCGGCGTGAGAGTTTCTGTGAGTACTTAGTGTGCTGAGAATCACCCGGAACCAAATGGGACAAGGTTACACACCTTTCAAAGGCACAAATTCAAGAACTAGAGTAGAAAAAGATGTCAGGATCACACCAGTGTCGAGTTGCGAAACTTGAGCTCTAGGAGGTCTTCTGAGGCCAGACCTCGCACACCTTGTCACGGCTTAGGTAAGAGAATAAGGTTTTGGGAAATAGGTCTAATTGTGGGTGTCATGGACAACCCAGATGAAAGGCCCTTATCTGAGACCCAGGTGAGCAGCAGGGACCCCACAGTCTTCTGGGGAAGACCATAAGATCTTATCAGCCAGACATATTTGGTTGGGAGCACATCTGGGTCACAGAAGGGTCTTGGTACATGAGCAGCTGAAGAGAAGGAGTGTCCCAGGTCACTTGGGGAGCCACACAACACACCCACATTCCCCATTGTTTATGGCCACTGTTCTGACTATGTCGCTTCAAACAAAGCAAAACACAGAACCCAAAGAGAAACAACTGACCCAATCATTCATTGAACTTGACCCTAGCTGCCTTGTAGGAAATGAGTAATTTTAAGGAAAATGCATATAGATAGATGCCTTGGAAATCTACTTTTCAATGGGATAAGGAGGAACTCAATGAGTATAAATCAAATGTAATCACGCCGTCCAACCTGGCTTGGATGTGACATGGAAGCAGGGGTCACCAACATCTGAATAGAGCTCTGCCCTATCACACCTTCTCTCAGTTCCGGGGGCTGGGAGAAAGTTTGACTGTCCCAGTTTTACAGATGTGGAGACTTGGTCCAGACAGGTCAGGATCACACCAGTATCTAGTTGCGAAATCTGAGCTCTAAGAGGTCTTCTGAGGCCAGACCTCGCACGCCTTGTCACGGCTTAGCTCTTCGGGATATAAGCAACAGATGTAGCAGGGGGGCTAAGTCATTTATTTCATCCCAGTATCTTTCAAAGGACACAAGACAGTTATCTGTTACCAAGTTAACCTTCCCTGGAGGCTCTTCATGAAATTTAAACCATGTGCTCCGCCAGAGGCGACCTGTGCTGTCAAGTGCAATGGGAAAACACCTCTAAGAAAATACTGGCTCAGGTCACATTTATTTTGAGGAGAACTGGTTGAATTTCTAGAGAGACAGTGGAAACTCCAGCCTCCCCACTCCTACCTACATGGCTTTCCACTTGGCCTATGTCCCGTGGCTAGTATAGTATTTCAAAATGGTCTTTGCAGGAGAGATTTATTTTTTTTTGAAACAAAGAACACATTTTTTTAAAAACAAAAAACAAAACTCTGCATCTTTCTCCTACTTTAATGGGGCATTTTAAAACTATATTCCCTGGGTCTCTACACATAACAAAAAAGACAAAGATGATGGTATAATTTTTAGTATTCGGCTCTTATTCTACATAATAAATTGGTTATTCCCGCCATTATGTACAACTCTAATGCACCAATAGAAATGTGGGGGGAGAAAGAAATTGGTTATTGTGATATTATTTAACCAACATTGGAATATGATTTAAGTTACTCACTACATTTTCATTATAATACCATTAACCTAAATGAAATATTTAAAAGACAATCCAACAGCACTAAGTTGCTAACTATGTATGTCCATATATGTGTCTCTACATATATAAAACATATAAAGGACACGCACTTCATACAGAAAACAAATAAGCAGACTCCCTCTAAATCCAATTCTGTGCACAAACCCATACTTCAAAGGACCTACCGTATCTTCTGGATCTTTTTTAGTTTCAGCTTTGTTAGGTGACACCTTAAAAGTTTGAGAAAATCAAATGTTAGAAATCATAGCTCTTTAGGGTGATTTTTATTTCATAATTACATCACTGTTTAGAGTGGTCCAGTTTACTAACACTGGCAAAGCAAGAAATAAGAAGCACTTTTAGTTCAGTAGAAACCCAAGGACCTCTGGGTAATAAAAAGCTCACCAAATTATTATTTAATAATGAAATGCATCAGATTATTTTCATTTACCACAAGTTTGACCACTATCAAAATTGTCTCCTGGAAGGCCCAGTTCCCACCGACTCCACTATTACTCTACAAGCAGGGCAACCCTGTGGTGCTAGGGGCACATTCTGTGGACTTTTTCTTCATTTTATCTTTTGAAGCTAGTCTTGATATCTGCAGATAGCCCAAACACTTTTGTGGCTGTTCTTATTTTTGTATGCATCAAGCCATTCAGCTCTTCTTTGAGTGTCTGGCATATGGCAAGCTAGAGGGTTTTGCCCTGGGGTGGTCAGAAATGAGCAAGCAAAGCAAAGACATGGTCCATGTCCCCATCTAATGAAATAGGGAAAGGTAGATATCACAAGATGGACAGCAATTTCTACAGCATTTTACTTGCCATTTGAGTGAGAAAATTACTTTGATAGGCCAACAGCTCAAGGCAGTATTTTCCGATATTGTTTATGATCAATGACCATAAGACATTCAATTGCAATAGGATTCTATTACAGTACAGCTCATGTCACATGGTCTGGGCACCTAGTGTCCATGTCATGGCTCCCAACTCCAAGGGCTCTCTCCCTGGGAGACTGATGAACACCTTCCCACAGGAGGCACTTTGTCCCCGTTGTCTCATGTTCCAGCTGGGCCAGGATGGTAATCCATTCAGGACAGCAGCATTCAAAGATGCATTGTTCTTACAAGTAGCACAACTTTTGGGCAATAGAAATGGGGAAAGAAAGGAAACTACTCACCAGAGTTTTGAAGAAACTCATGATGGAATTGTTACTCTCTGTTGTATTTGTTGCCTGGGAGTCGTCCTTTGCAATCTCCAGTCCTTCTGGGTCCCCAGGGACAGAGCAATTCAAAGTTTCAACCTCTTGTCCTTCTGTTTCCTTGCTGTCAACTAGGTCCTAGGAGCAAAACAGAGTTTTCACAGCTGCGACTTGTTGAATGTGGACTCTCAAAGCAATTCCTTTTCTCCCTTACCCCCAATTCCAGCCATACTTCTTCTGCCCACGGGCGTACAGAACAATCAGGAGCTTATGAGAGTCCCTCTTCCTTCCCTTCCCCCTCTTCCCAACATATTCAGCATTTGCAGTTGGTTGGAGGGACACTGTTTGGTGCCAGAGGGTAATGAACACAGCAGTGTATGGTGCATTCCAACAAAAACCCTTTACTCCCAGTTTCTGCAAAGAGACTGTGTAAGATGCTAATGTTTTCCACCACCTTCCTGGTCACCTTGACTAATGATTTGTACATCAGCCCCAGAGATGGCTCTGTCTGACTTCCCACAACCTTCGCAGTAATGAATCATATCAACCAAAGGAAAGAAAAAAACAACCAACCCTGGTGTTTCAAAACAACTGTTCTGCTTTGCAAATCTGGGAGTTTATCGGTGCCAGGGATGTGACATGCAAACAAATTTTCTCCTCTGACTTGCTAGGGAGGTAGGATGCATTCTGAACCTGACTTCCTTGGCCCTTTGCACCTCCCCAACCCGGGGCAAGACCCTGTCATCTCTCTGCCTTATGATTGCCAAGGCCCCCAGCCCTGTTTGCTTGGGCTCTGAGTGCCCTCAATCCATTCTACGCATCCCAGGCCCCATCTTCCAGTCCTTCCCTGCTCCAGTGGCCTCCCCTGGCTTGGGAGTTGGCCCATACTCTGACACAGCCTCCTGGACATCTTAAGTTGTGGTGCACACCAGAGCCCACCCCCCTCACTAGCTGCTGCTTTTCCCTCCCCATTTATTTTGAATGAATTCTCTTGGAGTTTCTCAAACATACTTGTCATGGTTAAGTTGAATTGTCAACTTGATTGGATTAAAATATACTGAAGATTAAAAGGCTTCTGGGCGTGTCGATGGGGGTGTGTCTAGGAATGATTGGCCTGTGGGATAGCAAACTGAAGTGGAGATCCTCCCTAAGTGTGGGCAGCACTGTCCAATAGGAAGGTGGCTTGGATGGAAAAAAAGTTGGAAAAACAAGGAAGCAGCAGCAGATGCAAGCTCAATTTTTCTTGAACAGGTTCGTGATTGCTCCTGTCATCACTTGAGGACATCAGACTTGCTCCTTCACTCTTCCAAAGCGGACTCTGCCAGGTCTAGGACTAGGAGAGCACTGTTGTTTCTTCTTGTCTGAGACTTTAGCCTCTTGGACTGGTTCCTCCCTGTCTCCGGCCTGCAGATGGCCATTGTGAACTCTCCAGCTTCTGGACTGTAGGCTAATCTAATAATTTTTTTTTATAATCATACTTCCTGTTAATTCTGCTCCTCTGAGAACCCTAACACAATACTACAAGCAATTTCCAACTTCACGGCTCTTTGTCTGGAACATTCTGTCCCTCTGTGTGCCTGTCAGTAATTCACATTCATCCTTCAAGTCTTAAGTGTCTCCTTTCTGGGAGTCCACTCCTAAAGAGCCGTCTTAAGCTCTCCTTTGCTCATGCTCACTGTCTTCTGCCTTCTCCACCTTTGCTGTTGGCATCATTGCTTACAAGATCAGCAACACCCCATCCACCATATCATGCCAGAAGGGAGGTGCAACAGAGACAGGGATGTCTCAGGTATTGAAGGCAGCAGGGCACAGAAAAGTCATTTTATTAATATGTACTATTTGACTTCTGAATAAACAAATGGAAGAAATGGAAATTTTGCATAAATGAGAGGGGCTCTCAGTATCAACTTGCTTGTGTAATAACAGAGCAGAGGCTATTGCATCGTTTCTTTCTTTCTTCTTCTTCTTTTTTTTTTTTTTTTTTTTGTGGTGCTGGGGATTGAACCCATGGCCTTGTGCACGTGAGGCAAGCACTCTACTAACTGAGCTATAGCCCCAGCCCCCATTGCCTCCTTCCTGTGCGCCTCCAGTGGTTTTCATTCCCCGGTTTGGTTGGCCTTATTGCTGGGCATTTTCAGGATTCACAGTTTCACATCTGGGGTATCAGAGGCTGTACTATTGGCATCTTTCACTTTTAATTTTAATCCCTCCTGTGTATCTTTTCTTTGAACAAATGGCCCAAAGTGAAATTTCTGCATCCAGAGGCATGCAAATTTTATAACTTGATAAATACTCTTGCAAAAAATATCGTAGGATTTCACTAGGAAGATTTCCTACTGGTATGTGTCTGCATCTGATTATCTGTCTGGTGCAATAGTAGGGGTGGCAGTGATACCTCAAACATGTCCAGGGCAGGCGGGGCCACCCTGGGGGCTGTGGTCATGCAGTGAAGCTTGGTCAGCAGGTGGGTAGAGTGAGGGAGGCCAACTCCACTCTTTCCTGGCCTGAGCATCCTCTCCCTTCCACCCCTGTGCAGTCCTGTCCTTCATCCCAAGGCCTTGAGCTTCTGGCCTCCCCAAGCCATGCCCTGCCGCCATTGCTGTTGGTTCCCTAATTTCCAGGAGAATGGAAGGGAAGCCCTTTGTTTCTACGTGGGGACTTCTAACAGTGCTCAGCGTGTGAGGTGAAAAGCCCATGGAAGACCTGGCATCTCTGTCTATGTTGACTACTTCCTCCAACGGTGGAGAGTGGAGTGGGGCAGCTCTGCCCAGTATCCCAGTGTTATACTTCCTGGAAGATTCTGGAAACTCCATGTAAGCTGATATGGTTGACTATCCAACCAGCAAAAACAATTAAATTCAAAGCAATTTCAAATTATGAAGCACTGCATGTGTCCTCTAGTTTCTGAGCTAGTATGATTCAAATATGATTATCTAATCTTAATATATTATTATATATTATAGAATAATATGCATTTTCAAATATTTTGCATTCACAACACCCACTGTACAAAATGCAAGCCACTGTACAAAAAATGCATTAAACACAAGTTATTTAATCTTTACAACTATTTTCTGAGATAAATGTTACAATTTACAGTTTTTCCAACAATGACGTGAAGCTCAGAGAGGTTCGACAACTTGTCTGAGAGGAGAATGTGGGAATTCTGACTCAGGACTGATGGAACTGGACGTCTGAAATATTACCATCCATCTTCCCCTGCATGCCAACGTGGCAAAATTTAAGTAGCAAAGCAGTCATCTTCAATGTCATGCTGGGAAACTGAGATTCTCATAAAGCGTGTATATAAGTATCTACTAAATCCATAAATTCTCAGAAGATCTTTCAAAGCTTAAGTCTCCCAAGAAGTACAGCACTTAGAATGGTGCACACCCCATTGCCTGTATTTCTTGAACAGTGCTTCTTTATGAAGCATTGCAGAGTCTTAGTTATCAGGTGCCTTCTGGAATCTGCTACGTCCTTTAATCTCTGCAGAGACGGTGAAGAGCATTTCACAGATGAGGAAACTGGAGCCCAAAGAGGAGTAAGAGCATGTCCAAGGCCACACTCCTAGCAGGTACAATTGGTGGTGACTGTGGTCCTGCCTGTCCAACACTCTTTACTCCTTGTGACTACAGGACTCTGCTCATCCCTAGGGAGCGGTCCCCATTCATCCCCATCCACATCTGTGCTGACCTGTGTTCTTCCCTGGTCACTCTACTGAGATGGCCTCAGCCTTCTTGCAGCTCTTCAAACACTACAAACAGGCTCCTGCCTCAGTGCCTGTGCATCTGAGTTTCCGCCTGCCCTGTATCTGAGCACTCCATCTCACGTCCTTCAAGTCCTTCCCAAATGTCACGTTTTTCTTGAGGACTCTCCTCACCTTCTACCTTAAATAGCCACAGCTCCTTCCCAGAATGCCCTGTTGGTGCTCACAGTCTTATTTTTCTTCTCCTGGCAAAGTTCACTTCTAATGGGTCACTGGTTCCCCTCCTCCAGGGGACATGTGGCAGTGTTGGTGATGTTGGTTGTCACAGCTGCATGGTGCAGCGACTGTACTGTATATAATATTCACCTGCTTATTTTGGTTTTGGAGTTTTTTTCCAGAGTAGAAAAACAATGAAGGTGGGCGTTTTGTTCCTTTTCTCCCCTGTATTTCTCCTGCACCTGGCAGATGCTCAGTAACTAGAAATGGACGAATGATGCTAATGAAACTAGCAACCTTCAGCTTTTATCATTACATCTTCAGATATCCTGTCTTCTCCTTTCCCCTCTCCTTCAGGGACTCCAAGTGCTCATATTCTCGTCGCCGTGGAGTCACCGTCCAGCATATTGATGTCTCTTTCTTCTTGGAATTCTTCTCCCCTGTTTGCTTGTGGACAGCGCCCACAGCTGCGTCTCCAACTCCTCTAATCTGCGTTCTCCCCTCTGCTGGGAGTCTCATCCGTGGATTTCCACTTCATACTCTGTAGCTTTCATCTCTAGACGTCTGATTTTGTTTTTTTTTAAAAATATATCTTCTGTGCCTCTATTCAACGTTTTTAAACACACAGAACCCATTTATCCTTTTCTTCCAGTTCTAACACCTGAGCCAGTTCTTGGTTGGTTTCCACTGACTTTTTCTCACATCAGGAGACATTTTCCTGCTTCCCTGATATTTTTTGGCGGGTTCCAGACAATGAGCATCTCCCCTGACCAGGCTCTGAATATTATTGGTATTTCTATAAACATCTTGGGCTTTGTGCTAGATATGATTAAAATACTTGAAAAGAGCTGATTCTTTCAGTCCTTGCATTTCAGATCTGTCAGGCAGGACCAACGCCCCACGGGGTGTAGAGAGGGCATTTCCCCGGGTGAGGATGGGTTACCCTGAAGACTCTGACCCAGACCTGGTGAGGAACTCGGCTCCCTGGCCTGGCCCTGCACAAGATGGAGAGAGGACTTCCACTTGGGGCCTTTGCACCTGCATTAGCTTCCTCATGTGAGCATCATCCCAGGAACTACCAAGAGCTTGGTCTCGGGGGCTGGGCTCCTCTGGCAGTGAGTAGGGGTGGTCATGGCACACGTCTGGTTCCCCGTTTCCCAGAGATCACTGGCGCCTGGTGCCTGATATCCAGTGTCTTGGAAGCTGTAGTTGGGTTCCAGTTTCATCTGTTCCAGGCAGAAGGGTGAGGCCAGTTCCTGTCATTCCACCTTGGCCGTTAGCTTCTATTCTGCTGTTGTTAATAGTGACCCCGCTACTGACATTATTTATAAATGGATGAATGAAAACTGCCAATAATCAGTGTTTTGCTTTTTTCCCCAGGGACTGGGGTTGATCAAGTCATTTTGGAAATGAGAGTGCTGCCCCACTACCCCCCAGCATGTTACCCCCACATGTTCTGGTCATTTCCCTCTCTTCAGTACCCAGCATGCTGAGCCACAGTTATCCACTTGTCAGCACTCCCGGCTGGACTGGGAGCTCTCTGAGGACAGGTACCATGTCTGAGCTCTTCACAGCAGGACCAAGGAGTTCACAGAAGCACCAGTACCCAGGTGGACTCATCACCTGGCCCCACTTCCTGCAAGTTAAGAGACCTCACGCGGCCAGAGTCTCAGCCTCTCTGGGACACAAATGTCAACATGAAAACGCCGTGTAATTGGTAAAGTTCCTGACACACAACAGATCTGTGAGAAACCCTGTGGCTGGAGGCAAGGCGTTCCCTAGCCTTCCAGCACCATGCTTCTCCACCAGCTTCCCTGGCTCCCCACACCTGGGCCCTGGGAGCGCATCCATCCTTCAGCCACGGCTCCGGCTCCCTCCCACTGAAGCCCTGTGGGTAGAGCTGCCCATAGCGATCTGTCTCCCTTCTGAATTGCCATCCACTGTCCCCCTCTGCACCCATGTGGCACTCAGCTACCTACCTAGACCAGCCTGTTGCCATCCACTGTCCCCCTCTGTGTTACAAAGAGGGCTTCAGAGGGATGGTACATAAAGCACATTTCTGTGAATATTTTTAAGGTGATCACGGTGTGTGTATTTCACACAGGCTCCATCCAGCTCTGAGATTATGTCCTAAATGGAGACGGACTTCTTACTTCTTGTAAAATGCCTCATAAAGAGTTGGAGCTTCGTAAAACTATAAGCAAGTATAAACTACGGCCTTGACAGTCTCATTAAATTTTCTGGTTAATTCCACGCAAGAAGCTTTTTGCTTTCGGAGAGAGGTGCTTTTACAAAACAGGTTCTAATAGGAGTTAGATTTTTTTATAATTACAAGCCATAATTAGGACCCAACTTGTTGGACGGTTGATCAGGAGGATGTTGAAACTTCTGTCAAGGGTTGTTGAGGGCCGGTATGCCTCGTTTTATTTTGGTGGTACATGTACACATGAGGTTACTCTTCAAATGTGTGTTATGGACTGAAAGTTTGCGTCACTTCAAACTTTGCATGTTGAAATCCTAACCTCCACTGTGATGGCATTAGGAGGTGGGGTTTTTGGAGGATGATCCATATTAAGAAGTAGAGCCCTCATGAATAAGATTAGGGTCCTTACAACAAGACACCCCAAAGACTTCTCTACTTCCCTTTCTGCCTCTCAAGGATATGAGGAGAGTTCAGCAGTCTGCAAGCTGAGGGAGGGCCTCACCAGAGCCCGACCGTGCTGCACCCTGCTGTCAGACCTCCAGCCTGCAGGGTGGCTGAAATCCGTTTCTATTATTCATAAGGTATGGCACTTTGATGGCAGCCTACACTAAGACAATGGGCATGAGAAAAATATTTGTAGCCTCAAACCTCTGGTAGTATGAATGTGTTTGCTTAAGTCAAGCTGAGTTAAGGTAAATTTTAAATAAAAATATCATGTATAATTAAACAGGTTGTTTTGAAAATGAGCCATTATGAAAAGTGGGACAAGAAATAAACCTGGACTGAGAAGCTCCCCACTGGGCCTAATTAGGGTGTCTCCTGGGAACGACGCCTCGTTTCCACCCATTCCTTTATGCATCCTTGTTCATCATCTGTGGGGGACACTGACCCTGTATGAGCTGTGCAGAGGATACACAGCCTCAGCAGGGCCCTGCGTCCAGCTGGCCCGGACTCGACTCCTGGCTCCTGTGCGCTCCCAGCAAGTGTCCTGACACGTGTCTCCTTTGCTCATTTGTAGAAGTGGGGAAATGAGTAGCACCTGACTGTCAAGGGTGCTGGTCTCATAAATGGGATAATCCACATCAAGGACTTAGAACAATGGGTGGCATACAGTAGGCACTCTATAGATGTTAGCTATTATGATTTTTTAATCACCAGCACTGTTTGGAGCCCTGTGGGATTTACAGAGCTGAGTCTGATGTTCTTCCCTTTTAGGTGTCTACAGTTCCTCCTCTTTATTAGTCTTCCTCCCATCTCTTTGACCCTGTACTTACCTATAACCCCCAGGCCCTGGGGGGTGGGAAGTCCACCTGTGAATTTATCTCCCAATTCTATTCTTGGCCAAGAATAAAAGTCTCCCTCATGGCCTAATGGCTGCTCTGTTTTGCTCTTGGTTCCAAGAGGGAAAAAGGAGCCAGGCTTTGGGGTCCACAACAGGAAGCATGTCAGTGTGCACCAAGCCTGGGAATGACTGAACCAGACAGACGGACGAGGGAAGGCTTGAAGGCGGCACACCCTCCTGGGCCTTGGAGCCCAGGCAGTGTGGTCGTGCAGGGGCTGGTGGGGTGCAGATGGGGCAGAGAGAGGGGCGTGAGGCAAAGGTGGGAAATACAGGCAGGCATGGCTTGGGGTCTGGGGGGCTTCAGGGCAGGTTCTTCGGGGCAGCTGAGCTAAGGGGTGTGAAGGCAAGGTGGCTGGAAGGACAACTGGGAGTTGGACTGAGGAAGCGCTGGGTGCCTGCTTTGGGGGGAGTCTGGGCCCAGGAGTGTGTGGCACAGGGCAGTTTGAGTGGGAGCACCCGTGCCCCAGAGACCCCACGTGGGTGAGCACCACAGAGCAAGGCCCAAGAGCTAGGGGAGAGCACGGGCAAGGCGGGAAGACGTGGGCCTCCTCCCTCATCCATCCTCCTGGAGCCCCCAGGCCTGAGGGACAGGAGGGAAAGGGCAAGGACCTCCCTCCATGGGTCAGACCAGGGCTTGGTTCCAGAAGGAACTGGGAGGCATGTCAATATGTATGCAAGGGTGACATTTTGACACGGATGGGGTGGACTTTGGAATCATAGCAAGTGCATCTTTGATGGTACCAGGAAGGAGGAGCAAAGGAGCTGTTTATCCAATATCGGCCCCATTGGTCTAGGCACTGGGACAGGGAGTGACAAATTCCTGTGCTCAGGAGCTGAAATTCTAGCAAGGGAGGAAACCAAACCAGATTGAAATACAGATAAACCAGTGCAGCGCAGGTGGGAGGCCTGCTCAGGGAAAACCGAGGCAAAGGGACGGAGGGCCATGGACCTCGGGCTACTCGTGACAGCAGCGAGGTCCTCTAGGAAGCTGGGCCTGGGGCTCATCTACAGCTCTGAGCCACTCTGCCCAGCTTCATGGGCTCCCTACTGCCCGTCACTGAGAATGGGAGGGGATCATTTGGGCTCCCCCCAGCTCCTGCCCAGACCCAGACCTTTCTAAGGTTCACAAAAAACAGGGATTCTTCTCTGTGATCCCAGGGCTGGGCACATGGGGATAGTCACCAAACCTCCTGGGAGTAAAATGGGATGCTGTGAAGCTGACCAGAGGGGAATGACCAAAAGGGAATGGGTTGCGAGGCTGCCAGGCTCTGCACGGATGTAGGCAGCCATTAGGAGGAAACTGTAGTGAGGGGCGCCGTCTGCACAGGGGACAATGTGAATCCCTCTTCACCCAGGTAGAGAGCCCTGACTGGAGACGACATGATGGACAGAGGCCCCAGCTTCATGTTCTGCCCTGACCCCTCTAAAGGTGTCCACGGTGCTTCCCTGATGCCCACCCACAGCCCTGGCTCATAGCGTGGACAGCAGCAGAGGACTTGCTGCAGTGCCAGCAGCTGCTCCGCCTTGGGATTTTCCTGGGTGAGAGTTCTGGGGCCTTTCAAATAGAAATTCTCAGCTTGAACTTGAGCCCTTATTTTGCGGTTGTTTTTCCTGGACTTCCAGACTTGCACTGACACCTTCTGGTGGAGGATAGCCACCTTCTCCTGCTCCTCCCACAAGGGACAATAAAAGACACTAGAAATTATTTAAAAACAAACAGAAGAACTCTGAAAGGTGTGGAGGAGAAGGCTGGCCAGCCAGGGACCTGAGGAGCAGCACAGGGCTGAGTCCCTGGGTCGCCTTATGTCTTTATATATCCTGGACTTGGGGTCGAAGAAGCCGGCAACCTAGAAACACCAATGGGTCCTGGCTCCTCCAAATCCTCCCCAGACTTGTTCTCTCTAAGTAGAGGACAGGGGTGCTCTAGTAAGAGAAAACACCCAGCACTTAGAGCAATCCTGCAGAACAGAGAACCCAGGAGGAGACCCACACAAGTACGCCCAGCTGATTTTTGACAGCATCATAAAATCAACAAGGAAAGGCTCTTCTCCACAGATGGTGCTAGAGTCACCCGCGGAGGGAAAGGAAGAACCTCAACCCGGTTCACCCCTGTGCAAAAACTAGCTCAAAACGACCACTGACTTCAGTGAACAACGACAAATACACAACCTTAGGAAAAAATAGGATTTCTGGGATTCTGTGGTCAGGCAAAGAGGTTTTAGATATTTTGCTGAAAGCACAACCCTTTTTAAAAAAGGGGGGGGGGAAATTCATGAGTTGGATTTCGTCAAAATTAAGATTCTGTGCTGTGAAAAATCCCGTTAAACAAAGGAAAAGACAATCTGGAGGGTGGAAGGGAATATTTGCAAACCATCTCTCTGGCAAGACACTCGCACGTGGAGTACGAAAGAACTCTTAAAACTCAACAGCAGAACAAGAGACAAAAATCCAGTCAGAAAACAGGCAAGTGACAGGACATCACAGCAGGGGATGTATACAGATGGCAAACAAGTGCTTGGGACATGCTTTCCGGCTTCACTAGGGAAATGCAAAATAGAACCAAACCAGAGGTCACTACGCTCTTTTAGAATGACTAAAGTAAAGAATAACAGCAATACTGAAGGCTGATAATCATGCAGAGAAACTACATTACCTGAAGATTTTTGGTACAAAAGTGAGGGATACAGCCAGGACAGAAGTGATTTCAACAGTCTCTCTCTCTCTCTCTCTCTCTCTCTCTCTCTCTCTCTAAAGCTAACTATGCAACAACAAGAAAACCAGCAATTGCACTCTGGGCATTTCTCCTAGAAAAATGTAAAGTTAAATTCACACAAAACCACTTCTTTAATGTTTATACAGCTCTGTCTGTAATAGGTCCCACATGGGAACAACAAATTCTTCTCAGTGAATGAAAGGTTATCCTAACTGGGCCGTCCTAGCATGGAATACCACTCAGCAATAGAACAGGAAGGAGGGGACAATATCTACTGATGAACTCAATGACCTGCACCAGTCCTGGAGAATTATGCTGATGGAAAATAAATGCCTCTTGAAGGAGTACGTTCTATTTATACACCTCCATGGAAGAGCGGACTCTGGGAATGGGGGACATGTGTGCTGGGGGCTGCTGGGGCTCAGGAAGAGGGCGGAGGTTGGGGGAAGTGGGTGTGCGGACAGCAGGCCCGCAGAAGCCCCTGGTAGTGTTGGCAATGAGTGTCCACCTCAATGAGCTGGTCAGGATGCAGCACCACGGGTCTGCAGGACGTTACCACTGGGTGACGGTGGACTAAGGGCATGGGAATCTACAATAATGCTGAGATGACAGAGTTCAAAAGAACATTCACAGGGCAGTGCTGGAGGAGTGACAGCTCCAGAAGTCTGGGTCTGGAGTGGTTAATGATTTAGCATGAGGTGTCAACATGTAAAATTAACCTGCGACCATGTGATGGGCCAGCTACGACTTGTTTGAGGAATATGAAATGAGAGGGGAGAATGTCCATGGTAATAAAAATGATCAAACTATCTTTATGTTGGGCTTAACGTGAAGCGAGGTAAAAAGGATCCCATTCAGTATTTAGTTTTTTGTTTGTTTGTTTTTGGGTACTGGGATTGAACCCAGGAGTGCTTGACCCTTGAGCCACATCCTCAGCTCTTCTTATTTTCTATTTAGAGATAGGGTGTCACTGAGTTGCTTACAGCTAAGTTGCTGAGGTTGGCCTTGAACTTTCAATCCTCTTGCCTCAGTCTCCTGAAGTTGCTGCAATTACAGGCATCACCACCGTGGACTGGCCCCCATTTAGTTCTTTTTTTTGGGGGGGGGGACCAGGGATTGAACCCACTGAGCCACATCCCCAGCCCTTTTTTTATATTTTATTTAGAGATAGGGACTCATTGAGTTGCTTAGGGCTTTGCTAATCACTGAGGCTGGCTTTGAATTCTAAATCCTCATGTCTCATCCTCCTGAGCTACTGGGATTATAGGCATGTGCCACTCTGTCTGGCCCCATTTAGTTCTTGATGAATGAAAAGAATAACTTCTTGCCTGAGGTTGTAGAGCAGAGCTGGGATGAGAGCCCAGGCTCAGAGGTAAGAAGCTGGTGAGACCTGATCTGGCTGAGCTCATTTCCCTTCTCTCCGGTACTTATTTGCCCATTATCTTCTTGCCAGGGGCTTTCCTACATTCAATTCCTGGCTTCCCTCCCTTTTCCCTGCTATATACCTTTCCATGCTGTTACCATGAACCTTACAACCTATTTACCCAGAATCACATGGGAATTTAGTAAGCAATAGAGATGGCATCTCAAAGGCTTCGAATGGAAGGACTTCTTAATAAAAATGTAGGGACAGCAGAGCAGCCATCTGGGGGAAAAAATTAGCTTGGTGTCACCAAGTTATACCAGGACAAAATCCAAACGAATGAAAATACTACAAGAAAACATGGGGAGAGTCTTATAATTTTGTATTGAGAAGGTTTTTGTAGCTATGACTCAGAATCTAAAAGTCATGAGAAGAAAGATGGAAAAGTCGAAAAGATCAAATATTTACACAGAGATGCATTGGGCATTGGGCAGGTGGGGTGAAGAACACCCTGGGGCCGTGGAAAGAGTACAGATTAATTCAGTCCTGATGGAAGGCAGCTTGTCATTGCCTGCCAAATTTTTAAAGAGGATGTGTTCTTCTACCCAGCAATCCCACTGCTAAGAGTTGATTCTAAACCTAAAATTCACATGTGTGAAATATCAGATGTCACAAATGAGGAAGTTCTTTATGTGCCGATATAGAAAGATTGTTAACTGGAAAAAAAAAAAAGCATAGACGAGAATGGAGTGCATATTATATTATCATTTGTGTAAAAAGAAGAAATAAGAATTTGTGGTTTATTTCCTTATTTATGCTCAGAGAAATCCTAGAAAGACACATTTAAAAAATATAAACTGATTATCTATTGGAGAAGTGTTCATGGACAAGGATCGTGCTTTCTAACTTCTTGTTTTGATCCAAGTGAATGTCCTACCTACTAAAATTAAAATCAAGACAGAATGTGCATGACTAGTTTAAAAAATCTAAGAACATCCACAGGGCCAAGCTAAACACAATTGGAAGGAGGACCCAGCCTTCCGGCTGCTGATCCCAGGCGGCACCTTGACAGTGTTATTTGTCCTTGACAGCAAATAATTTGTCTTTGCTACTCTCATCCGGTCCTCAGATAATCATTCTCAGCAAACAAAACTCACATGAAGCAGCAACGCTCTTAAAGAAACACCTAGACGCTCCTTTTAAGAAGGCAGGAGTTGTGGTGTGGATTTGTATTTCTTCTCTAAGAAATGTGTTTTCTTTTTCTTTAAGTGATCACAACTTGTCATGCTGAAAGATAACTCTGCTTTATCATAAGTTGATGGCTCTAATGAAGCCCTTAGGAACTCTACAATAATGCTCTACAATAATAGCTGTGCGTCCTCCACTGCACCTAGCTAGGTAGGCCGGGCCTTGGCCAGCACAGTGCAAACACAGGGCAAAGCCGGATCCGGGCTGAAGCTCCTGTCTGGAGCGCTCCGGAGGCACCTCTCTGGATCTCTGCTGTGCACCGATTCGCTCGGAACCTTCACCGAGGGCAATGCCTCGAGCAGACCCTAAGACGGGACCCACACGGGAACACGTGTCTGCAAAGCAGAAGTTGGTCCCATCCCACCCTCGCTTCACTCCTTCCCATCTGCTGGAAATTCAAGCCACATGCTGCCTGGGATGAAAGGAAAGAGGGATCTGTTTCCTCCCTCCCCGTCGGATGTCCAGGGTTGAACCTACCAGGCGTCCAGCGGTCACTGAGGCTACACTTTACTCCTCCCCAGAGCACTGTCCCAGACACAGCAAGAAAAAAAAAGGCCTGGTCAATTCTCCAAGCTAGAATTCATCCTCCAGCTTGTCTTCAGAGGAAGGTAGATTAGCAAGCAGGAGGGACACTAGGACCAAGGGCTAAAAGCGTTTTGCGGAATCTGAACATTTCCTAAACAGACTGAAGTCTCTCTCTCTCTCTCTCTCTCTCTCTCTCTCTCTCTCTCTCTCTCTCTCTTTTTCTTTCTTAATAGGAAGCTCTCGGCCACCTAAGGAGCGTCAATAAACGCATACCAACGTAGGAAGTGCTTACTTTTATTTTCCCCACTGTGCCTATCCAAGCCTGATAAAAGTGCATCTGCATCTTTCAAGCCCATGGCGACAACAGGGACAAAACCCAAATGGTGCCACCGTAGGAAATGCCGATTATGAAGGTGATTCCCCAGCTGCCCATTTGGCACAAAAATCTCTCTCCGAGTTTCCTCTGGAGATGGCTTCACATCGGCCATAAGCGTATTTTAAGAGTCAGTGTTATTCGTGAACAAGGACTTGCCACGCACAGTCCGCACGGATTGCTCTGGGTATTCCTTTTGGAGCCACTGTGACCAGGACCCCCCCACCCCCTAACTCCCGCGCAGTTTCCGGAGCTCCGGGATTTTTCCGGCCTCACAGCGCCGCCTAGTGGAGGAGGCGGGGAATTACCTAGACTGGAGCATTTTCCTCTGCTTCCGAGGGTTCACTACACTCACTACCCCTTTTACAGAAAAGAGACAATATTGATAAATAAAAAGTGGGAAAGTATATCCCTCAGGCCATTATGAAAAAATAAGTGCTATTATCAGTTTGCAAATTTTCATTCCACACTCCCCTTAGGTGAAGGCATGGATATAAATGTGGGCAGGCAGGTGGAAGTGGTTTCTACCCCAAAGAGGTCATTCTATTCTGTTCTGTGTGACTGCATCCACGGGTCAACCTCTGCCTCTTGGCCTGCCTTGATTATGGGGTTGGACGCATGGTGCACCGTAACCCTCAGGAAAGCTCTCCTTGAGGGTCTTTCAGCCTTCTCAACTTTTTTTTTTTTTTTTTTTTAAAGAGAGAGTGAGAGAGGAGAGAGAGAGAGAGAGAGAGAGAGAGAGAGAGAGAGAGAGAGAGAGAGAGAGAGAGAATTTTTAATATTTATTTTTTAGTTCTCGGTGGACACAACATCTTTGTTGGTATGTGGTGCTGAGGATTGAACCCGTGCCACACGCATGCCAGGCGAGCGCGCTACCGCTTGAGCCACATCCCCAGCCCCTCAACTTTTCTTTTACAAATAATACTGGAGGGTTTTTTTGTTTTTGTTTATAACATTTTGCTCCACTTTTCAATCACTTCCTAAGTGTAGACTGTCTCAGTGCAGAAGCGTGTGTGCTTTAAAACTTTAAAATTTCGTGTTGCTGAAGTATATGGTTAAAATGAGATTCCTAGAATGATCCAGGTGAAATTATCAGAGATGATGATCTGGGAAATTATCAGAGACTTTGGGGAAAATTAAAATAAAACCTAGATTTTCATTGCTTTCTGTGATGTTTTCTAAGAAGGGAATTTAAGCCTAGTACACGAGGTCTAAAAATTTCCATTTACCCATTTTTCTTCCTCTTTTGGGGGAAGAGAGACACAATCTTGTTAATTTTAGCCTCTTATACTAACTGAACCAAGACAGGCTGAAGGATCCGGAGAGGCTCTTCATTGTAGATCACATCACTGCTGTTCCCCACTCCATGGGTATCATCTCAGCACCCTGAAACTCATTCCTTAGAGCAATCGTCTAGCACGTGCAAGGCCCTGGGTTCAAACTCTAGTACCACAAAACAAAACAAAACAAAACAAAACAAAACAAAACAACACCAACCTCATCCCACATCTTCTCGGTGGAAGTCCAACATGGGGCTTTTACATGATAGATCCTCATCAACCCACAGCTGTTCTCACACGGACAGGTGGCATTTGTAGGATGAAATAAACCAGATGCTTGCGTGGGCATGGGGGAGGACAGACAGTTATCTAAGAAAGCAATGTTTACTCCTTGTAAAGGAGACTTCCCATTTTCTCTCTCAACACCTCCTATTTGAGGGGCAAGTGACTTTTGTCAGCTTGACTTCCATTGGCCTGACTTACAACCGCTTGGGAAAGTGGGTAGAGAACTTAGCCATGCAGTGTCCCTCTTGTGCTCCTATTTCGGCAGCAGCCATTACTTTGGGGGATAGTCCCATGCTATGTGAGTCAGCACATGCTTAAATACAGTCCATTTAGGTATAATTTGAAATAGAAAAATACATTTGCGCCTGGCCAGGGGTGGGCCGAGGGTGATTCCTAGGATGGGCTACACTGGAGAAAAGGGTTTGTAGAAGGTGCCTGTGTTCCAACAGGTGTGGCCTCTACACTGACGACGGCACTGAACCTTACTAGAGGAAAAATACCCAACTTCAAAAAAGCTGCCTCAAAATGCAGAAGCTGATACCCCATAGCTAGAACAGGTTTCCTGTCTCTTCACCCAACACTTCCCAATAGTGAGAGAGCTGGTTTGAACGCTGCCAGAAGCCAGCTGCACATGACCTTAGAATTGTTTGGCATCATACAAAAGGAGAAAAAGTCACAACTTAGTCCTGCACTTTTAAGTAAATCTCTTTCCTGCCTCTGCCCCACCAATTTCAGCTGACATTCTCCTCTTTTCTCCATGTCCTATTTCAAAACTTTCTTTATTTTTCTCCCATTCTTTTTCCTACCCTGGAATGGTTTGCTTGTTTCTTTTCTTATTCTTTTTTTAATTGTTGATCTTTCCACTAGTGTGAAAGTGTCCATGGTGTGTTCTGTTCTACTCATGTTGGAATCTGGAATTCATATTTCTAACACAAAGAAGGCACTCGTGTGTGTGTTGAGTGACTAAGTGAGAGTACTCCTCCTCCTGTTTATTGTTGAACATCTGCTGACTGATGGATGCTCAGGGTGGAATGGCAGACTAGTAAGCAGACGCCCCCTAAGCAGCTTCAGCTTGAAGTAAGTGCTATGGGGAAATAGTTTGGGATGGATGTATTTTACTTGACCCTCAATTCTACCACCTGTGAGTGCTGTAATGAAAGACGGCTCAGTGGCTGCACTATTAGGGGGCACTAGGGAGGGGTGGGGACTTGGGCGAGGTGTTGAGTAAATACGCCATTTCAAAAGACGGTCACCCCTCACTTTCCAGCTGGCTCTAAATGCCTGGTTGGTGTTTGCTGGAACGGCTCTTCTGAAGGTCTTGCTCTACTTGTCAGATGGCTCAGAGCCTAATTAAGTCTGAAAACACTTGGTGAAGGTTAAACAGATATACTTGCTGCAGGACTTCTCAGGACCTTTCGAAGGCTGGTGTCTGCTGAGTTTTCAGGAGGAAAGCAAATAGTATTTTCTGAAATGTTTTGGTGGTGGAGCCCTATTTCTTGGCCCATCTCGTTGGACTGATGTTCGGGAGAATATAGAACTTCAGAAAATTTAAAAGAATATATGATATTTCAAGTTTCAAGGCATTTCCTCATTTTGAACTTCCAGACACAGTGGTTAAGCATGTGGGGCCTGTAACGAATTCCAGCTCTGCCACTTGCTACCCAAATGATCTCCCTCAAGGCATTTCACCTTTCTGTGACTTCCTGAACTCTCTATAAATTAGCGATTATTACAGGCTTTGAAGGAATGAGCTAGACAGGCTAACCCTGGAGGGAACGATGAGTCAATTCACTGGATTTCAATTTGATCAACACCATAACAGGCTAAAGATCAAACAGAGAGTTTCAATGGGTGACGGCAGTTTATCCCAGGGAAAGCGTGCATACCACTCCTGCATTTTGAAATCACTTTCTATTTAAAGTTATGTTAGGCAAGACAGATAATATTCCCAACAGCATATCCTAATGGTCTTCAAAAGGTAGTAATTTGAGGTGTAGCATCTTGGCCATTTCCAGGTTCGCCAAAAGAGCACCCCTGCAGCCAGTGTGCACAGCCATCGGGAGCGCCAGCTGCACAAGGGACCATCACACCCCTTAAGACCACCATGCGGATATGTGCAAAGGGTCACTGTGATAGAACAGCGTTCTTCAAACTCTAATTTTTTACCATTAGTGGACTGGAAAACGATTTGGTGAGTCAAAACCAGCATTATAAACCCAAAAAGACTAAAATATAAAAATTAGAAAATACTAGCCTGTATGACATGCTATAAAAATGGAATTACTTTGTGACCTTCAGTTTGTGCATGTGCATGTGTATTAGGTGAAGAATTGGCACCTGCTTCTTACTGTGGGGCCATGGTCAAGTTGGAAGCTAGTCTAGGGGGTGAACTGGAGTCGTTCCTGGATGGGGGTGCCTGGCAGCCTCCAGCTGCTCCACACACTAAAGATACAAAGTTGGCACTGAATGTCTACCTTGCATTGTTATAAGGCTCAAAGCAGACAACGGATGCAAAATGCTTACTGCTGCAGTGGAATCCCATATCTAATGTTTCCTGGTGCTACCATGGAAAGTCGCTATGGAGGTTCCTCAAAAGACTAGGCATGGGACCACCATGTGACCCAGCTATACCACCCCTCAGTACCCATCCTAAGTCATCTGACTACAGTGAGACAGGCACACCCACGTTTACAGCTGCACAATTCACAACAGCCAAACTATGGAACCAGCCTCGGTGTCCATCGATAGAAGAATGGATTAAAAAATGTGTTTTACATCTACACAATGGAGTTTTATTCAACCATAAAGAAAAATGAAATTCTCACTAAGTTGCTGAGGGCCAGTTTGAGGCTGGCCTCAACAACTGAGTGAGATCCTGCCTCAAAATTAAAAATGAAAAGGGCTGAGGATGTGGCTCAGGGTGAAGCATCCCTGGGTTCAATTCTGGTATTTGAGTATATATACATGAAATTTTGTCATTTTCAGGAAAATGGATAGAACTTGAGACCATTATGTTAAGTAAAATAAGCCAAACTTAGAAGGTCAAGGGTCAAATGTTTTCCGTCTAATGTGGAAGTTAGAGAGGAAAAAGGAAAAGAAAGGGGGTGGATCTCACGAAGATCAAAGGAAGATTTGTCGAGGAAAGGAACTGGGGGAAGGGAGGAGGAGATGGAGAAGGAGAGAGGGGACGTGCTGGCTAAATTCTACTTTCATAATGTGTGCATGTGCGAATATGTAATAACAAATCCCACCAGTATGTACAGCTATAACGCACCAATGAAAATATGGGAAAAATGTTCCTTGATGCTAAATTCATCACAATTATAGAGTTATGCAGAAGGCCCTGCCTGCTCCTAACATGCCTAATTGAAGACGGACTTTTCCTTCTTCACTAATGAAGCCTTTAGGAGAGTAGTTCCCTTTACTCATCCAAATGTCACACCTGGTGGCCATAAGGTAAAAAGCAAAACAAATTAAAAACCACAGTGTATAACTCACTTGGCCTTCTGATGTGGGAACTAGGTGACTCATTTTTTTGATCTTTAAATTTGGGATTAACCTGGCATTTCCCATTTTGCATATATTAACTTTTTGAATCACACTTCCTCAAATGAAATATTATTCAACGTTGTATAAGTTGCAGCCTTTATTGCACGAATTTCAAACAATTGGACTGGCTCTAGCTCAGCGGTTCCTTCAACACAGAATCTACAATCAAACAATTAGTAAAAACATTAGTATTGAGTGTTTAAGAATACAGATTTTTGCAAAGGCAGGAGGATTGCAAGTTTGAGGCTGGCCTCAGCAACTTAGTGAGATCCTGCCTCAAAATTAAAAATGAAAAGGGTTGAGGATGTGGCTCAGTGGTGAAGCATCCCTGGGTTCAATTCTGGTATGTGAGTATATATACATGTATAAATGTGTATGTAAAGGAAGAAAGGAAAAAAGAAGACAGATTTTGGACCTGGATGATTCTAGTTTTGCTTTAGCTGTGTGACTTGGACTGAGTGACTTTGTTTCTCTGAACTTTTGATTTCTTCATCTGTAAAAAGGTGAAAATGAAGGAATTTTCTTGTAAGTTTTGATGGGGGTTCATGAGATGATCCCTTCAAAGTGATTTCGTCACAGAGTTTGACTTAACACATAGCAGAAAGAAAGACAGTTGAGGACTTCATATTGTCAGAAACCACCTGGGAATGGGGGCATCTTGTCACTTCAGGAAGAACTTGACACTTGTAGCTGAAGTTAACTTTTGAT
Organism: Urocitellus parryii; assembly: GCF_045843805.1. Lineage (NCBI taxonomy): Eukaryota > Metazoa > Chordata > Mammalia > Rodentia > Sciuridae > Urocitellus > Urocitellus parryii. Next base: position 189,638,540 of record NC_135536.1, on the reverse strand, counting down.
TAACAGGAAAAGAGAGAGAAAGGTAGAGAGAATCCTGGGAAGCAGATGGCCACCACCCAAGTCAAACGCTGGCCACAGTGACTGCAGAAATTCAAGAGGCCAGGGGAAAATACAGTTGGGGGAATGGGCACAGGAAAGGTTGTGGAAACACTTGACTGTCAGACTAAGGAATTGGGCCTGGAGTACGGGCTTTAAGTCCCCAAATAACTTCACAACTTGTGCATCTTTCGCCAAGTTAGCCTCGTGCATTTCGTAACAGCTCTCAGATTAGATCCAATTGTGCTATCTCTGAGAGTTTGGGTTGAGAACTGCAGGAATGAAAGGTAGCAAGAATAAAATATGGAGCAGTCGGCGGGGAGGAAATCCATGATGCTAATAATAGCTAGCGTTTCTCCTTTATCAAAATGTAATTTCTCAGTGCTAAATATATAACGTATCTCATTTAATGTTCACAAGTGTGAATCACGTGAAAATGTGCTAAATACTATCATGATCCCCACTTTACCAATTAAAACAACAACAACAACAACAACAAAAAAAAAACCCTGAGGCTCAGGAAGGTTAAGTAGCTTGCCCAAGGTTGCAAAGCCAGGCGGTGACGCAGGCAGAGAGAAAGCCCAGACTACTTGACTTCAGTGTCTACATTTTAATTCAGTGCTAAATGCCATGTGGAAAAGGACCCTGGGAACCTGGGCTCTTTGGTTCCCATTCTACCACTAGGGATCAGTGGCAGGAGGCAGCTGCCATTGACTGAGATGAGCAAAGCCGTGGACCATGCCCAGGGCAAGCTGCTCTGGGTGGTGAATGAAGAGTTCAGCTGGGGACACGCTGTGGCGGAGGTGGGCCGTGGATATTCACAGGGAGGTGAAGAAATTCAAGCAGACCCGCCGAGAGGAAGCTGGACACTGAGGTCCGACTTCAGGGGTAGATCTGGTCAGCAGGTCACTACATTCAGGCACGAGGGACCTGGGGGATTTTCAAGGAAGTGTATTTAGAGAAGACACCCAAGAACAGGACCATGGGGAGCTCTGACAATTGGGTGATAAGATGAGCAAGGACACCAGGAGCAGAGGCCAGGGAGGTGGAGGACCTGGAAACCAAATGAGGAGGATGCTTCAAGAAGGAAGGTGTGGCCTGCCGCACGGATGCAACTGAGATCAGATCCTCTGGGATAAGTGCTGAGACTTTGGGTATTTGGCAGCTGTGAGGAGGGCAGGGGGCAGGCACAGCATCATGGCAGCCTTAACCAAAGCTTGAATGGAGTGTGTTCAAGGGAGGAAAAAAAGAGGAGGCAGGAACACTGGGCATGGTTCTTAACATCCGTAGCCCGAGCAAATTTGAGGTTCAACGTACTTATCGTGATATCACTATAAAGATCATTTTTCTTATTAGGTGATATGCTCCTCAAAGAACTAGAAATGTGATTTATCTTTCGTGCTTTGCACAAGGTAGGTGTTTAAATAATAATGGCAGAATTTAACTAAAATTTTAAATGAAACATTCTCTTTGTCCCACGGTACATGGTAACACTTTATGCACCCCCCACCCGGCCCTTCCCGGCTCAGACACCTCTGGGGAGGACCATGTGGAAAAGAAGAAGAAACTTAGTGTGTTTTTCTTTTTGTTCTTTTTTTTTTTTAAACCAATAAAGGTCAAATTTCCATTGCATGATCACTTTGTGCATGCGTGATGAATCTCTTAAATGCTTATCTTAGAACTTGGGTTCAGGAGGGGGAAGAGGGGAAAAACCTCAGCCCTGCCAACACGTTGGTTTGTGTGAATCACAGCTCAGTGGAACCTTTCAGGCATATAATTTATCTTTTCTTTGGCCTGTGTAGTAAAGGCTTCATTTGTTCGTGAATTCTTGCCTTGTTTTAATGATGTGATGCTCTGAATGTAGTTTTATGAGGCACAAAAATAAGATTGTCATTCTGAAAACACAGAAGATTTGTGTGCTTCCCCCCCAGAATGAAATAGTGGCATCTCTTTCCCAATTCACAGTCCTGTGGCTTTGTGGCTGGAATTCCAATCCACTGAGGAGCAAGTGGTGAAAGTTGGGGGGAGGGTTATGGGAGGGGGAGGGGGACAGCTGATGAGCCCAGAACATAATTTACCCTAAGAATTCTGAGTCAATACATTGCATCCTGTCTATGCGTAGGACATTTTCTGGTGGTGCCCCCACCCAGAAAGCCGTTGACTGTGAAGTTTTATTCTTACTTTCTGAGGGCTGTGTTCTCTCATGGCACTTACAGAACAATTGGTCCCCCCTCTGAATACAGGACTGTGTAGCCAGGGATCTGCTGAGAAACCTTAACAAATCAGAAGCCCATTTTGGGGGTTAAAAATTCTTCAAGACGTGTGCATTTGAAAATCACACAAGTTCCCAGGTTGATGGAGAAATGCCTATTTCTTCACCTTTTTTCATGTTTTATGTGTACATCATGCAGGTTGAGCACTGAATATTTCAAATTACCACCAACCCAAGATGGAAATTCGCAGCATATTGTAACAAAATCAGATGCAGATTTCATTGGTAAATTGGAGGGCACTAGCTCACTTATCCAGAAAGGAAAGCAGGTTATAATTTTGGGGTAACCTGAGAGATTATTGCAACTTCACAATATCACTCCTGGGTTTGCTGTGCTAGATACCTCCCATGGTTCCAACACAAGCCCCCACCTTTGGGCTCAGATCTCACCTTGAAATCCATTCCACAAATAGAGTTGCCAACTCTTGAGTGGGTTTTTTTTTTCAATAAAGGAAGCTGAGATAATAAAGCACAACTCTGAGCCAGGTGTGATGGTGGCACACATCTGTAATCCCAGTAAACTCAGGAGGCTGAGTTGAACTTTCGTAAGTTCAAGGTAGGCCTCAGCAACTTAGCACTACCCTGTCTCAAAATAAACTAAAAAGGGTTGGGAGTGTAGTCCCCTGGATTCAATCCCCAGTATTGCAAAGCAAAAAAAAAAAAAAAAAAAAAAAAAAGAAAGAAACAAGAAAGAAAACAAAACCCCGGAACTTTTCTTAGATGAAGAGTGAGTTGAAAGGGCTGGAGTTTTATGGTCACATACATTCAGGATCAGATGCAGAACTGGCTTACAAAGATGGGGATTTGGATGAGTCATCAGGCAACTGGGCAAAGATGGGAAAACAGCCCTTCATTCCTTTCGCAAATAACTCAGTCTTTTCCTGACTCAGGCAATGGATGGGCTTTGATGCCCACACCCCAGGAATACCCGACTATCAAAAAAAATGGCAACCTCAGAATAGCTTTGGAAGTCATGGCCAAAATGACAACTCCACAGTGCTTCTCTGCTCAGGGAAAGGGAGCAAGCAGTCTCTCCAATGCTCATGAGAACCAAACAGCAGTTGACAACCTCAGACCAGGGCCTCTTAGGCTCCTGGGGTGTCTGTCTGATCCACTGCTCCCTGGCTGGGGTGGGGGGCGGTGAATCCTCCTGAGTCTAGCCACCCCGCAGCACTGCTTCCTCAGCACAGCATGGAGCACCCTGCACAGCACTGAGCACCCTGGACAGCCATCACAGGTTTATTTATTCGTGTTTCCTTACTGAACACCAAACTCCTTAGAGTAAACACCCTAACCCTGTCCACCACAGTAGCTCTGTGTCTCAGGCTGCTCCTGGGCACATCTGAAGACTCACTTTTTATTAATCCAAAAGCTATTCAATTGACTCCTTGAACTGGTACAGCTTGGGAAGTGGGCATTTGAAGGGACTTTTCTTTTTCAACTTCTGAAAAAAATTTTGAAAATACTTTCAGTCAAAATTTATAGGACTGGGCATGGGGGTACATGCCTGTCACCCCAGGCAGGAGGCTCAGGCAGAAGGATTGCAAGTTTGAGACCAGTCTCAGCAACTAAGTGAGGCTCCAAGTAACTTAGAGAGATCCTGTCTCAAAATAAAAAATAAAAAGGGATGGGGATGTGGCTCAGTGGTTAAGTGTCCTGGGTTCAATCCACAATACCACGCCCCTCTCTACAAATTTATAGGAACAGCAGAATGCTGCTGGTAAGAGTCTTCACATGTGAAGTCTTCACATGTTTTCCCAATTTCAAATGTCCAGAATTTTTGGCTGGTGTCTAATAGTCTCAATATGATGCTTTACAGCACCCCAGATGCATTAAAACCATTGATTAATGTGATACTCATTTTCATTAAGAAAAACAATATATGCACAGTGCTTAGAACACAGCCTTGAATATTATAAGGACTCAAAAGATGAAAGCCAGTGTTATTAGCATCTTAGCTGTACATCATTAAGTTGTCATTAAGACAAATATATTGACAGTGGTGATATTTAACCATGTCATAAAACCTGAGCCCATCTGTTTTTTTCTTTGTTCTATATTTAACTAGAAGCTCCTACTTTATGCTTACATTTTGAAAAATATTGTTATTGAAAATGTCTGTTAACCAAGAAAAGGAGTGCTTCAAAAATACCCTGTATTGACTTCTATTTTCTTCCACATTCAAGGAGTTATTTTCCTGCCCAGAATACAAGCAAACTCTTTCAAGGTTAAATGCTCTCTTTACTGTCAAAAGAGCTTGGCTTTCTTTGCTCAGGATTCAGGATATCACCTTTAAAAAAAATATACTTTTTACAAAAGTATTAATTTAGCTTGTTGGAAAGTAACCAATACATAAAGTAGTCTGTGGAGCTGTAAATGACACCTTCCTGCAAGAGATAGTTAAAGATCAATCCAGGTTCTTCTGAGCAAAGCATGAAATGTGTCCCAGCTAATGCCTGAAACCACACCGTATGTCAAACACGCTGCTGAGACCAGGCAGGGGATTTAAGTCTTTTAGGAACCATTTTTATTCCACTAATGCCTTTCTGTCCGGACTCCAGTGATCATAAATGCGACCTGTCTGCCTCGTCTCTGATAAATGGAAGGACGGGTTCATCTGCATGTAACTCACCTTCTCTTTTCTTTTACATAAAACAGATGTCCCAGCTGTTATTGTTCTCCAAACAGATGTTTCTGCCCAAAGAAACAACCCTCTGCTATTTGTCCTAGAGGGGTGCACGGCTTGACCCCTGTCTAGGACCCGGGGTGACTGTAGGGTGATGCATGTGCCCCTGTCTGGGGTCTTGGCCCATCAGGTCTGCAGCGCACCCTGGGCGCCCCGGGTCCTGGCACGCGCTCTTACCTTCCCTGCAGGGACCGCATCGCCCTGCCCCGGGCCTCCGGGGGCCTCCTCCGCCTGGTCCTCGCTCTCTGCCCTCCTGGCCTCCTCCTGGATGTCAGCTGCTGCCTTGTCCCGTCCCTTGTCCAGTTTGAATAATTTGTCAAAAAAGCTGGTGTCCTTGGCGGGGGCCGCCCCTGACTCGGGTGCCCCGGGGGCAGACAGGGCCTGGTCCGGGGCAGGGGTCCGCCCTGGGGTTTTATCCGCGGCCCTGCCCGGTGCAGCTGCGCCCGGAAGCGCGGGCTCCTCACTCGGGTCTTTGTTCCCCGGAGCGTTATTGGAGCTGACATCAAGCTTCGCGGGTCCGCTGGATGAATCCGTGCCTTGGTCTCCGGTACGTCCTGGTACAGGCCGAGAGAGAGTCAAGAAAAAACGAGATTTAGCAGCTGGTGCCTCGGGTTTGGCCTCTTTCCCAAGATTCTTTCCGTTGGCATCGGCCACAGCGCCCATCTCCATTGTCTTGGGGGAAGAAGTGGTCACATTATCCTCCTGCATGCTTATGCCCAGATCCACTGTAAACACAAACATAAACAGAGGTCATTCAACGAGCCAGGAAATTCCAGGATGAATAATGGACTCCAAACTGTTGATACACAAAGGCACACAAAGGCCGCCATGCAAACGGGGACCTTGCTTTCTCCAGCTGCTCCCAAAGCAGAAGTTCGCCATCCAGATGCCCAGTGACCTGCTCTTCCCAGGAGGGGCACGGCAGGTTGGCGGGAGGGCAATCCCTAGGGGTCAGGCACTGCCTGAGTGACACCCAGCCACAGTTGTCTTCTATCTCCACAGGAAGATGGGAGAAGCATTTATCGGACAGTGGTTAGGAGCCTGGATCTCCGGAAATAGATTAAGGTCTTTGGAACTCCCCAAGGTTAACTTTTGGGATCAGTCATTCTTTATTATGGAGATCTCTGGCCTGGTACTATTGGGTGGATGCCAGTAGTATTCCCTTCTTGTGACCACCAAACACATCTCCAGATTTTGCCCAATGTCCCCCAAGGAGACACTCATGTTTAAGAACCACTGAGTTAGACTCCATTTGAATCCAAGTTATTTATTTTTTCTCTGCTTCAATTTTCTAGCAAAATAAGGCAAATAATAGAACCTGCCTCATAATTTTGTTAGGAAGATTACATGAGTTGATATTGTTAAAGTACAAAGGAGGGGGTCAGTACTATACTAAGTGTTCTAAATGTAGTGAACCTTAGCCAATACCATTACTCAGGAGTGAGAAGCTGATATCCAGAGAGGTTGATCTACCTTCTCAGGGTTGCCCAGCAAGCTGGGAGGTAGCTGAGCCTGGCACAGGTAGAACCTGACTCTTAACTTCATTGCTTTCTCATGTTAGCATGAACGGTTAAAAGTGTTGCAGATTGCTGGGCGCTGTGGTGCATACCTGTGATCCTAGCATCTTGGGATGCTGAGGCAGGAGGATCACGAGTTCAAAGCCAGCCTCAGCAAAGGTGAGGGTCTAAGCAACTCAGCAAGACCCTGTCTTTATTTTTTTATTTTTTATTATTTTTTTTAATATTTATTTTTCAGCTCTCGGTGGATACAACATCTTTGTTGGTATGTGGTGCTGAGGATCGAACCTGGGCCGCACGCATGCCAGGCGAGCGCGCTACCGCTGAGCCACATCTCCAGCCCAAGACCCTGTCTTTAAATAAAATATAAAATAGGTCTGGGGAGATGGTTCAGTGGACCAGTGCCCCCGAGTTCAATCCCTGGCACTGCCCCCATCACCACCAAGAAAAAGTTTTGCAGATTGATACAAGTAATACTGGCAAAGTTTGCACTTTGAAGACCAGCTAAGCAGATGTCTTCCCAGGAAGGCTAGTCGGACCTCAGACCCCAGTAGAACTAGACCTCTTCCCTGGAGGAGCACTTTCCCAACACCCGCCTGTTTGTGCTTTGCCCTCTGCCTCAACTTAATTGAGCTGCTTTCCCCTTTAAGCAGTGTGTTTTGGGGAAGTGGGGCGGCGGAGGATAGCAAGAATTTGGGAATCACCATTAAAGATCTTCTGGGCCCTCCCTTGATGAACCATGTGGTCTTGAGCAAGTCTCTAAAATTCTCAGCATTTCCTCATTTGTAAAACGGGAACATTCGTGGCTTCCTCGCAGGCTTGCCATGACTGACGCCAGGGGAACCTCGCACAAAGGACTTGGCACAATGCCTTTACCATGGCGTGCACCTCATAAAGTGACAGGCCCCCTGGTTACTTTTAAAACTCCTCCCCTGCCTTTCATAACACGGCATTGTGTTTGATTCACTTGGTCAGGAGATGCTTCTTAATATGTTGATAGGAAGACAGACAAGGGTAAAGGGAAAGGGAAGGCTCCCTTGCTTATATTGTACCTTAATATATGGCAATCACCTCTCCCTCTCTCCCTCTCCCTCTCTCTCTCTCTCTCTCTCTCTCTCTCTCTCTCTCTCTCATTGGTAATTGTTTTTGCCAAACTCTAATATCTCATAGTGTCTAAAGTCAGGAGCAAACACACAGGAGAGAGGGAGCTGGATTCTTGCTTAGCACGGCAGCCTCCTCCATCAACACAGAGGGGCAAGGAAGTGGTAGAAGACCAGGCCAGAGGCTGGTGAGTGCTGGGGTTCCTCCTACACCCCGACCTCAAGGCCCCTAGCTCAGCTGCTGGCTCTTCTCCACCTTTTACCTGTGATCCAGGAATTGGTACTGGAGGTAGGTGCTGCGGGAGAGAGAAGGACAGAGGGAGAAGTGACAGATGGAGCAGGGCACCTGGTGAGCACAGGAGGCAGCTCTGACACATTCAGAGAGGATATAAATGACTTGTGGGCATGGGCCACACCAGGAGTAGAGGAAACAGTTGACAAAAAGGAAGAGGCTGGGCGCAGAACAAGGAAGGGACTTTCAAAATGCCAAGAGCATCAACTGGCTCCTTTCAGTCTGCTTTCTGTGTTCCTCACTCCCTGGCTGGGAACCACAGAACTGGTTGTGAGAGTGTCAATGCTAGAGACATTTCTTTCTATGGAAAAGAAGCCCAACGTCCCATAGATAGACTTTTTTAAAAAGTACCAGAATTTTGCTTTGCTAAAGGGCGAATCCCATGTATATTAGCAGATGTAAACAATAGCTCTTGGTTTTCTTCGATATAAGGAGGCTGATTCATAGTGGGGTAGGAGGGGGAGCATGGGAGGAATAGACGAACTCTAGAGAGGGCAGAGGGTTGGGAGGGGAAGGGAGGGGGCGTGGGGTTAGAAATGAAGGTGGGATGTGATGATCATTATTATCCAAAGTACATGTATGGAGACACGAATTGGTGTGAAATACTTTGTATACAACCAGAGATATGAAAAATTGTGCTGTCTATGTATAATAAGAATTGTAAGGCATTTTGCTGTCATAAATAAATAAATAAATAAAACAATAGCTCTTGGTATCAGAAAATCGACAAGGTGTTTTCAATGACTTAATAATAACTCAGTGTCCTTAGATGGCACATTCCATGACCACTAAAGCTCCAACTCCAACCTTGGGGAGGCACCCCCCGGTTGATCACCTGGGTTCCCATTTTCCTTGCTAAGATGCTCAAGTCCTAGGTGGGCACATGATCTAAGCTTAATTAATAAAAAATAAGTCCTGGGTCTTTGGCTAAACCTACCAGAAGAAAATTGTGCCCTTTGTGCTGGGGTTGGCAATCCACCAGGTCATACATCTAGAGGTGGTGCTGGCTTTGGCTACAACATTGGGGTAGTGACCAACAGATGAAGGCAGAGACAGGAAATCCAGAATGTAGACTCCCAATGATATCACTTGGACATCCAGCTGTGCCTGAAATTGGATTTTAGTGTCACATGAGCCAACATTACCTCCCCGCCTCCTTGTTAGTTTAAATTGAGCACATACTCAGTGATTCAGAGAGAATTTCAGGGAATTGGCCAGTACCTGTTTCTCTTGTTATTTAGTAGGAATCAACTCTCCCCTAAGGGAGCGGTCTCTAAGCTCTTCAAATGTGTCCAAAGACCCAGTGAGCTCTGTGAAGTTGGGGGTACATGAAATGCATTCTCTAACATTTCATCTTAACAAAAAGGGAGAAAATCCATAAGGGAAAGAGAGATTACAGTCATCTGAGACCTTGGATACCAACTCTTAAAACAGATAAAATATGTTCTAAAACACACTCACACACACACACACACACACACACACACAAAACCAATCTGTGTGAATTGAGTTAGGAGAAATGCCGTTGGAGTTACAAGTTTTGTCCTCTTGCAAAGATAGGGCATATTTACATGCTTCTCCACATTATCATGGAAGAAGTACGTTCCTTCTAGAAGACTGGAACTGAGCTTTCAGTTCCTATGAAAAATCTTGGGGGAAACCCATCTTAAATCTGGTTTCAATAAAAAAATGTTCTTGGAAAGCAGACAAGCAGATGACATAGCAAAGAGATTTTACTTTTCATGGAGGAGAAAAAAAGTCTAAGAAGAAAAAAGGAAATCAAGTAAGAATATTTGCAAATGGCAGCTACCAAATACTTAGAAGGTGAAGCCGAAAAGTTTGACCTCTTTCATGCAGAAAAGGTACTTTGTACTGTGCATGTGTTCTTTTAAAGGAAGTGATTTTATCTAGATGTGTGATTGGAAACAATCCCAGGAACATCTGCGGGTAACTGTAAAGAACTTAGATTGTGGATCAGAGGGACCCAGTTTTGATTTTCAATCTCTCAGTCACTAATTGGGTGGCTGGGTAAGTTACATGGACTCTTTATGCCTTAGTTTTCTTATTAAATGGACATGAAAGTAACAGAGCCTTCCTCAAAGGCCAATTGTGAGGATTCATCGAATTATTCCCTATAAAGTGCCTGACACATGCTGGTGGGTGGGTGATGTTCAGGAATCAGTAGTTGGTTGTCTTTGTTCTATTTTTATCCTATTACTATGATGATTATTTTCTATTTCTCAATGTAGGCCAGAAGGGGAGGAATGATTCAAATGGTTTCACCTGCAAACTCGAGTGCTCTGGAAAGGCTTTTAAGAGCAAGAAGCCAGAAGCTTCTAGAATATCCTCATCATCTGCCAAGCACCAGGTTTTCTTAGTCTAAACAGGGGCTTCATCAGAGTTCTGAGGGTGCATGTACCCCTGCGTTGGTATTGCAGTATTCAGAACATCCAAGGAAGGCTTATCTGCTGTTGCTGCTGTTTTTCAAGTGTCAGGGCTGAAATTTTCACTTGGTGCAACTGCAAAACCACCAGCCCACATTCTGGGAGTGTTCCAGGAGTCAGGCAGCCGGGAGTGTGTGCCGTGTGAAAAGGTCATTCATGAAGGCACCTTGACATCGCCACAGGCTGGGGGCCGTGGCACCCCCACTGTACAGGTGGGGAGACTGAGGTCGGAGGAGAGTTTCTAACACTGTCCAACTCATAAGGGGTGGAGTCAGGGTCAGACCCATGTTTGCCCGATTCCAACGTTCCAACTCATAATGACACAGGACAGCGGGAGCAAGAACAGGAAAGGAAGGAGGACGGGAAAGGAGGGGAGAAGAATGAAGTGGACAAGGTTGGGTTCATAGCATGGACGGATTTCCAAGAAAAACTTCACACAGATGCGGGGGTGGGTGGGTGGTATACATTCTCACATCTAGGAAACACTGGGATATGATTTTTGTTTTAAATGGAAATTAGGTGATGTCATTTTCCTGAAAAAAAAAAAACATACAAAGAAGGCCTCACCCTGACTAAAATCCAGTCCCGACACGACCCTGGACCCCAGCCCCTAGAACCCCAGGTCACACTGTGCTCTTCCTCACACACTCAGTATACGAACCGTTCCCACCTGAAGCTGTTCATGTGCTACCTGATCTTTCCAGCTGTGAACGTTTCCCTCCAAGATCTTCCCATGGCTCCCTCCGAATCGTTCAGGCCTCAAGTCGGTGGAGGCTTCCTTGACCACCTATCTGAGGGAAGTCCACCTGCTCACCCTCCTTCACTCTCCCAAGTACAGAGAGCATCTGCTGCTCTCTGGATTGATTTCAGAGCAGTAGTTCCCCCATGTCTGTGATTTTGATTATCATGGTTTCAGTAACGTGTGGTCAACTGCAGTCCCAAAACATGATTACAGCATAGTGCGATGAGAAATTAAAATAGTTTGGGAGAGACCACATTGACATAGCTTTTATGATAGTGCAGCATACTGTTATTCTTGGTTTATTAGTTATTGTTACTCTCTTACTGTGCCCGGTTACAAATTAAACTTCATCATAGGTATGCATGTATCGGAAACAACCTAATCTCGATAGGTTTGGTGCTATGGGAGGTTTCAGGCACCTGCTGGTGAAGGAGCACATCCCCGGGGCTACTGGAATTCCTCTTTTTCTGCTTCCTCCCCACTAGCATGGACGCCCCAAGTGGACAAAGCCTGGGTACCTCCTGATTACAGCCCAGTTCCTCCAGCAGTGCTTGACAGTAGGGTGAAGTCAGGTAAGGTGGTGAGGCAGCAAGCAGAGAGCCTAGGGAGGAGGAAGGCACCTGGCCACAGACCACAGTGGTGACAGAGGCAGAAACAGCCACCTTTGTAACCAGATGGCTGCTGGAAACAGATTTCTTTTTGTCTGAGAACTTATTGTCCAAATCCTCCTGGTTCTGAAGGTAAAAGAGGATAGCAGACACTGATAATTTTATTTGTAAAAAAAGGTGTCTACTTAGGAAAAGTATTTCCCAAACGTCCTCTTCTATGCTACACTGTCCTGTGTGTCACTATACAGATGGATCAGGATAAAGGATCGAGGGGCCCTACAATGCAACACTCACTGCAAGGGGAAATTGTAAATCTTGCAAAAGGCACAGGAGTTTGTAAAATCATGTGAATTCGCATTGGCGAGCTGCTGGGATCACATCTGGAACTGTTGTTGGGCAAGATCTGGCAACGTGAGAGGTCCGTCGGAGACCAGGGGAAAGTCATGATGAGGTCTTCAAAAGAGAATTCTATTTGAATTTGATATTTGAATATCAAAGGATTCTGATAGGCCCTTGGGGAGACTGATGAAGACCTCAAAGGATTTGCAAACTGACCCTTCTGCGGTCATGTTGCAAGAGTCAAATGACACTTCAGACAGCTGTGGCTTTCTGTGTTGTGCAAATGCATTTGCTGTTTTAAGTCATCAACTCAGGACTCAAGTGGGAGATACTCATCGCTTGGAGGAAGGCATTAGATTTGAACGTTTCATTGAATGATCACATTTCATGCTTTTCATCTCAGTATTAAAAAGCCAGGTTGTCTTTGCCAAGAAATTCTAGCATAAATAAAAGAAGGGAATTGGTTTGGGGCATGGAGGAAGAATTCCTGACTATCACCTTGATCCAACATGTCTGGATACTCAGGGACGAAAACGCTGAATTCTAATAGAACATGAATGAAAGATAACCACTAACCCACTGTGTCCAGAGAGACCCTCTGAGGTGGCAGATTATCAGCCACTGTGGGGCAAGACTGTGAAAGCAACATGCATGGACCCCACTCTCCTCTTGGCTTGAGCATCAAGCCACTATCATTCATGTGGCTACAGAATCTGAAATGTACAAAGCTAATGCAAAACCAGCCTCTGCTCCAGCACAAGCAGATTCTCAAAGACACAGCAGATGTTTGAGTTGGTCTTGTGGGTTTTCCTTTTAATAATTGGAGGATAATACACATGTAACATGTGCTTACTGCGGAAAGTGATTAATCTCTCTTAACCTTTTCCTTCCCTGCCTCTACCTTCCGCTCTTCTTTCAATAACAAACATCAGCAACCTGAAGGGCCTCATCAAACTTTGATGTGCATAGATATTCATCTATGGTGGTTGTATTTGTCATTGTGCATTTTTATAAAAATTGGATCATGTTAGAAATATACTCAATTGTTTTTTTTCACATCATAGTTTCTCCTCATGGCCCACATACCAAATCCATCTTCTTTTTTAAGAGCTGCATAATATTCCTGATCTACCAGAAGACATTTAGATCATTGTCTAATCCATGGATACTCTGTTCTTTACACGGTTCCTTCCATGTTTACCATAAACAGTGCTCCATGTTCATAAATCCTAAACTGGTATTTTCCTCCTATAAACTAGAGGCACAAATGTAGAATTGCTATAGCAATGAGCAGATAATTAAAAGCAAACAAACAAAACCAGCCAGATTACTCTCATGAAAGGGTCCAGAGACTCCCACTTCCAGAGGGTGTGACAGTGTATCTTTCCCTATTGATACAGTATGAAGCACCCTCAGATGGTAAGCAGTTCAGTATTAGAGCCCCCAGCTGCAGACAAAGGCAGGCTTTGATGATGGGGGGGGGGGCTGGTGAAGAAGAAGACATGCACAAGAAGACTGACTCTGAGAACAGGAGCCAGGAGACAGAACCAGCAAGGGCTCTGGGGAGAAGGGTGCAGAAGTAGCCATATCAGGATGGCCTTGCTCTCCCACAGAAAAAGGACAGTCAATGGACACATAGAAAGGGGCCTAGCAGTGTCAGAGAAAACCACGACAGAGTGCCAGGTCACACCCACGAGGCTGGGCCAAACCAAACAGGCAGACAGCCACCTGGAGAACCGCACCTCCACACAGTGCCCGTGGGAACGTGAAGGGCACAGTGGTTCTGGTCCTCAGAAAGTCAAACACAGAGGCACCTCGGGCGCCAGCATTTCCACTCTGAGGCGCAGCCCAGAGAAGGAAGACACATGCTCGTGGAAAACGGTGCCCGAAGGTTCAGCGTAGAATTATTCACGGCAGCTCATGGAAGCCACCCCCATCTCCATCCCCTTATGAATGAGTAAGCAAAACGAGGCCCGCTGAACAGAGGAGTATTTACCCATCAAGGGCGTGAAGCACTGGCACAGGCTGCCACGTGGATGAATCTCCCAAGCGCTGCCCTCGGTATGAGAAGCCAGACAGGCTGAGTAAGCAAGGGCAGGTGGCGGGAGGCTGGGGGCGTCGGAGCTGGAGTCCGAGGTGCAGAGTGTACACCGTGCCTAGGCCCCACTGCATCTCATGGCATGAAGCAATGTCCCAATAATGAAAAGAAAAGAAGTAACAGGAAAGATTTCCAGAAAAGACAGAGGGGATCCAAAGCAGAGGGAAGGATCAGTTGACTGTCTCCTGTTTTTCGAGGTGGGCTTGCAGCAGTGGCCGCTCTTAGTAATCTCTCCTCCGGGGTCTCCAGGCCATGTGGGCCTTGCATCCTAGACTGAGAGCAATAGCTATGGGGACATCTCCAAATTCTGGTGTCTAACCTCTTGCTTGGAAAATTCAGAAATTTGAACGGTTTAAGTTGCTTGGAGCAATGCACACCCGCCCCCCCCCCCAGGCCATTTTAAAAGGGCTGACACATGAGCCCTGCAGGTAGCTTATTGGTATAGGGTGAGACCACAGTGCTATGAGGTGAATGGCCCCTGGCAGTGTCCACCACCGTCCCTCTCCGTGGAAACATTGATGGGGAGCACACACAATGGGCAGGATGCCCAGTGAGCTCAGCAACCAAGCCAGCCCACTTGGAGTTGGCTCTGGGACTTCAGGGCTTAGTTCCTTCCAGATGGGAATGATATTTTTTTAAAGCTGTCTTTGTTGACAGGTATAAAGTAGGGGGAGGATCAAGACAACACAAGAGGTGGCCAACTATGAGATCTGCTTACGTCCCAGCACCGTGTGTGGCCTGCACAGTGTGGAGGTTTCTCAGAATTGGGGAATTTCAAGTCAACTCTTAAAATCAGGCTGTCACTGAAAAGCCTCATTATCTGTGAAGGGATCCCCACAGAGAGCTACCCCTGAAGCTGAGTGGAGACAGGGAACATCTCTGGTTTCCTGCAACCTCCACGATGTGCAGAGGTAAGCCTTCCTTGCTGCTCTTCACTACCCGTGAGAGCAACGGAATCTCCTGGGGATTCCAGGAAATAGAGCCATCGAAGCCCTGGTATATCTGATACCCTTTGCTAAGTTCTGTGTCCACTACAACAAAAGGTTGCAAGCACTGCTTTTATTTGAGTTGTGGAAACAGTTTTTTTTTTTTTTTTTTTTTTGTGTGTGTGTGTGTGTGTTTTAAAGAGCAGCCAGGCATGGTGGCACACGTCTGTAATCCCAGTTACTAGGGAGGCTGCGGCAGGAGGATACCTAGTCCAAGGTGAGCATCTTCAGCATAGAGAGGCTCCATCTCAACAACAGCAAGGACAGGAGACCAATTAGGGGAAATAACAGATACGAGAGAGCACATATATCTGTACCCATCCAGGCCAGGGACCCTGCCCCCTAGTTTTCTCTATCTAGGTAGCTATGATTTATGACGTTTGGTCTCCCAAGACACTTTGCTCAAATGGTAATTTCGTCTATTCTCCCTCCCTGCTTATTATATCATAAGCAGGAGCACTTTGCTCAAGTAAGAATTTTCAATTAAAAAAATCTCCATATATGTACGTATATATATATTTATGTATATATATGTAATCTTTAAAAGCAAATTTAGGGGGTTCTTTTCAGAAACAATTGTCTGCGAATAAAAGGGAAGATTTTAATTTAGAGGCTCCTTATCCAAGTGAAACAGAGACATTCTTCTGCTTCTGAAAAACGATGTGTCCTGGCAGATAAATGGCACGTTCGTCCCTGCCATCCATTAGCAATGAGGACCGGGCATTTTTCCTTTTTAAGAGGGGACTAATGTGATGGGCTTGCTTGAAAAGAACCAGAGAAAGAGAAAACGGAGGTATTTTCATTTCCGTAAAGATCTGTGAAGTTTTAGGCATCAATGCTCCGGTGGGGAATCTGGCTGGTGATAAACTGGGACGTCGGAGCCGAGGGCGGGTGTGACAGCAGACTGCTTGCAGTGGCCCTGACTCCATTATGTCGTCACCATGGCCCTGTGCAGCTGCTGTCCTCAGAGCTCCCTTATGAGGTCAACGTCATGATTCCCATTTCCAGCTGGCTCTCGATGGTATGAACACCTTGCCCGGGTTACATAGGTAGTGGGTGGCAGAGCCAGGACCTGTGCCCGGGTCTGGGAGACTCCAGGGCTTCCGTGTGCTGCTGTATCAAACCACCACAGATGTTGTGCCTTACAGATAAGTTACCCCACACTTCTGAAGGTCATGAGTAAGAGATGCGTCAGCTTCTAGAAACTCAAGGCAAAAGCCTGCCTCCTGTCTTTCTCAGCCTCCGAGGCCACCTGCGTTCCCCGGCCTGGCGTCCCCTCCTCCACCTTCAAGGCCAGCACTGCAGCATCTTGAAGTCCCTGTGTGACATCTGCTCCTTTACTACACCTTCTCCTACTACGTCCCTCCTGCTTCACTCCTTGTAAGACCCCAGTGAGGACATTGGGCCCCACCAGGTAATCCAGGTTCATCCCCATCTCAAGATCCTTAATCCCTTCTGCAAAGTCCGATTTTACTATGTAGGGTGACACAGTCACAGGTTCTGCAGCTCAGATGTGGTCATCTGGGAGGAGGAGCGGCATTGCTGTAGGTCCCTCCCTTATCTATCACATTCTGAGGCCTCATAAATAAGAAATTATACAAATAAACTGTGTTCCCTAGTGCACGTACTCAGCCGGGGGCTGGTGATCCCAAGGGGGCCAAAACTGGTTCTGCAGGGAGGATGGAGGGTTGTATTCTTCCTGTGTGCAGAGCGCAGGGGCCGGGCGCGCAGGTACAGGGCACATGTGCGCCCCTCAGTGTGGCCCGCCGGGTTCTCTGGGCTCTCAAGGCTGCAGGCCTCCTGTGAGGGTCACAGTCCTTCCCATCTGGTCCCCTCTGCCCTGCTGCCCACGCCTCAGGTCCTCCTGAGGGAGAAGGTGACTCCAGTTCTCTCAATTGGCCATTTTTTTTTTTTTTGTTACTGAAAACGTTGGCTTGATCTGCTCACTCAGAGTTGGATTTGATGCTAATCCTTGCCATTCTGCTCTTTAGGGAGGGGTGCATGGCAACTTTTGTAAAAACATAAGTTGGAAAACAATTATCTTCCGGAAGGTTAAAGCCGTTTTGGGGCATTTCCTCCCTGGAATATCCAGGCTTAGCCTTTATCTCTTCCTTTTAGCTTTAGGTAAATAGCTGTCATCTCAGACGGGGCCAGAAAATGATTGCTGAATGTCACCAGGGGCTGTGGCATCTCCCGGCTCATGGCTTTCTAAATGGAACACTGTGTTCTCTTTGTAGGATGATTAATCGGGTCTGGCCTGGAGGAGGGGGAAGGGATGGCATATTTCGTGGCTTCTAACTCTGGGATTTCTGGGCCGTCAGAGGTTTTGCTTTTCCTTCGGAGTTCCCAGAGTCTGCATGTGAGCACACACAGGGAGCCTGGCAGTCAGGGCAGCGGGGGAGGCGGGTCCCCTCCAAGATGGTGTGAGGGACCGAGATGCAATAGCTTCTCGTGTCATATGTGTGAAATGACAGGTTCCATGTCACTACATTTGGAGTGGGGATCCTGACCGAGGGCTTCTGATCCAAAGTCAAACCCCTCTGCTGCCTGATCTACTGTAATCCTGGTCTCTCCTGGCTTTCAGTCACATCTCAGAAGAGATGAGGATGGTTCTCGGTTGAATTGTACCCCCCACCCCCAAAGATATGGCAGTCCTAAGCCTGTGAAAGTGACCTTATTCGGAAACCGCATCTTTGCAGATGGTCAAGTTAAGATCAGGCCATGAAGGTGGGTCCTAGTCTAATGACTCTTATTAAAAAGACACAGAGACAGAAGTGTTCAAAGGGAGGGAGGGTGCGGTGAAGGTGCAGGGAGAAGATGTATCCACCAGCCCAGGGGACAGGACTGGGACAGCCCCCCCACCCCGCCCTTGGAAGGAGCCCATCCTGCCAGTGCCTCAGTTCCAACTTCTGGCCTGTGCAGTGTGAGACAATACTTTTCTGGTGTTTAAGCCGCACAGTGTGTGGTAATTTGTTATAGCAGCTCTAGGAAACGAATTTGGGTAAACTTTCCAAGGAGGCCTATGGCTTCCCTCTTCCGCTTTGTTTGCTATGAACAGGAATGAGATGGACCAGAGAGCAGCAGCCCGCCCAGCATGGTACTGACCTTCATCGTAGAGCTGAACAGTGTGGGTGGATATGATCACTGGGATCCCATTCTGATCACACGTGCTGTCGGATGCCTGAAACACAACAGGTGTCTGTTACTGGGCAGGTCTTCAGGGAAAATTGGAAGAACTCCGGGAATAGCCTGAAGATTACTTCCCAGAATTAAACTTCATTTACAGGCTGTTTCTAGTCACTCCTGAGCTTTCTATCATGCCTCAGAGTAATGAAATAACCTCTCCAGGGCCTGGATTCCCCCATCACATGCACTCTCTGGTTTGTGCCTGTCTTAGTGAGTGTCACAGTCAGGCAGGCACCTGCCCTGGGGCACCGAGGCTCATGGGCACTTACCTAACCAGGATGGAGCAAGAATTTAACATACTGATTCCCAAACCTGGGGGTTAGCTCACTCCACCACCTGACACACACCAACACAACCATCAGCCAGGATGCTGGTCAACAAGCCTGTCAGATACAGCAGGTGCAGTGTTGTGTGTGCGTGTGTGTGTGTGTGTGTGTGTTGTGTGTGTGTGTGTATGTGTTTTATGTGCTCTTCTCCATACTCCCTCTCTTTATCTTCATTGTTGTAAACACTTTATAATTTCAGGGCACTGCCCTGATTATTTTCCTCTTCTGTTACTTAGTATAGATACTTTCAAAGATTATCAAGACACATATACACACAAACGTTCATACTCACATGGGAAGAAAAACAGTTGCACAAGAGTATGTCATATAATGCCATTTTGTGATCCAATAATCTAATTATACTCCTAATCATTAATATCAATCAAATCTTAATTATGTTAAGTATTTAACATACTGTCTTGTTTTGATACTACTATTAATAGTAAGAACATGTACTAATAAATGCAGAAGGTAAAAAACTAAAGGCCAGCTCCTAAAGGTGGGACTCTCCTCCTAAGGAGGGAGGAGAGAGAAGGCTTCCCTTTGTGTTTTGTAATGGTCATAATTGTTGAAAATAAGTCTGTGTTCTCAAATCTATCAACACCATACCAAGAAAACATCAGATCACATGGCTCAGACGATGCTACCAGCTCTCCTGGGGGTCAATATTTATATAAATTTGATGTATTGAGTAAATAGACTATCTTAAGTATTTCAGAATCAATCGCCTTTTTTAAAAAAAATCGGGGGCTGGAGATGTGACTCAAGTGGTAGCACGCTCGCCTGGCATGCGTGGGGCACTAGGTCCCATCCTCAGCACCACATAAAAATAAAATAAAGATGCTGTGTCCACCAAAAACTGAAAAATAAATGTTAAAAAATTCTCTCTCTCTCTCTCTCTCTCTTCTCTTATAAAAATATCGGCAGATTTCATGAACACTGTTCCCTAATTCCTAATGAACAACAAGAATCTGAGAATACCAGCCCTCCTGGTGAGTGCGTTGGCGGGGGCTATGGCCCTCCTGGTGGTGCGAGTTGGCTGGGCCCACCGATGGGCTGCTGGCCTCCAGTTCTCTGCCCGCATTGCCTGGCTCCTGGAGGCCAGAGGTAAGGAGGCTTATCTGGACTTGGAACCATCTGGGGAGCTTGGGAAACCTGCAGTGCCCACCCCACGACCAGAGATTATGATTTTAGGAGGTCTCAGGTGGGGCCTGGCATCGGGAGTTCCAGAGCATCCCAGGTCATGCTGATATACACACAGGGTGAGGCCCACGCTGAAGCATTCTCCTTCCCAGGCTTTCTTCAAACCCAGTCTTCTGTTCTGAGTAGGAAGCCCCTCTCCTCTGTGATCAACTTGCACGCACAGGTGTTTTTCCTGTCGGGATTTCACAGGTGTTTTTCCTGTCGGGATTTCCTCGTTTAGCAAGGCTCCCAGTGTTAGGCTGAATTGATATAAAAATACTGATGGTAGAAATTTAGTCCGTTTGCTTCTGGAAGTAGAAGGTCCAAGGAGAAGCAATGAGTGTCCTTGGCCTTTGCTCTTGAGAGCAGCATGGGAGAGGGACCCCTTGTTAGCATGACTGTACACTCCAACAGCAGGGAGCTTTGAAAACCCCCAGCCTGCCCAGCTCCCCCACAGTTTCTGGCTGAACTGGTGTAGAGGGCAACGCAGGCATCAGGCATCGCAAGACAGTGGTGAGATCTGGAACCACAGATGCAAACCTGGGTTCTCACCCTGAGCCCTGTGCACATGTTGGGGCAGGTAATGGTTTGCTATGGAGCGGGACCACCTGTGTATTACAGCATGTGTAGCAGCCGCCCTGGTCTCTGTGCCTTAGACACCAGAAACACCCCTCCTGGGATGTGACTATCAAAAATATCCCCAGACATTGATAGGTGTCCCTTCAAGGATCAGCTGACAAGATGCTACAGTTGAGAGCCCATCTGGGAGTAGGTGACGAACTGGCTTCCTAGGGACCAACCACCTGTGTTCCAGAAGTGCCCATCTCTGCAATTTCTGATTGAGTCTGAAGCAGAGCCCCAGAACCTGCATTTTTAACCAGCTTCTTGATGGACCCCAGAGGTCTGAGAAGCCAAACAGCAACGAGGACAGGAGTCCTTCTTTAGCATGGCTGTGACGGGCACTGGGCAGCCACGGCTGCTTCTGTCTGTGACCACTACCAGTAGCCAGTTCCCCGTGTCCGCACTGGCCCTACCTTATAAGCCTCCGTTTCTGGTTCTTTCTCTTGGTCTTCAACTCTTTGTGGAACGCTCATTTGGTTGCCCATTGTTCCTGCATTAGACAAAGAAAGAGACCGGGGGAGAGAAAGGAATTAAACCCAAGCCAAACCAAAGTCTTCAACTGACACTTGCAGCCAAGGAGCAGACCCCCAACGGTGGCTTGCGGATGTTATCACAGGCCCAGCTTAGAACAGGTGCTTATATTCACTTTGGGGATGATGGGGGGAGATTTTGGATCCTCACACCCAACAGTCAAATGCAGTTTTCAGTAGCATTTCATTGCTGGGGAAAAATATTTATCAATGTGAAGAGGTATTGAGGGCAAAAGATGTTTTCTTCAAACACTTTTAGTGGGATTCCCAGCTACTCTATCAAGGGGACTTTGGAATAAGAGTAATAGGAATAATACTTAGGATTTCACTTTCTTCTGATCCTCACTAAATTAATCCCAT
This sequence comes from Urocitellus parryii, assembly GCF_045843805.1. NCBI lineage: Eukaryota > Metazoa > Chordata > Mammalia > Rodentia > Sciuridae > Urocitellus > Urocitellus parryii. The sequence continues at coordinate 189,617,215 of NC_135536.1, read as the reverse complement.
TAAAGCCTCTCACTGGGCTGGCATCTCCTTTTCACGTTACATGACAGAGGACAGGGAGGCAGTGTGGGTAGGAGGGTTCTGGATGATCACTGACGTGGTCACTGTCCCAGACTTGGAGTGCCCCCAGGCCAGGGCCGAGTCTGCCTTCTCCAGCATTTTACCTCCTATTTCTAGAAGTGTGTCTGCATTTATGAGGAGCTTAGGGGTTATGTGTGAGTTGACTGGAGGGAAGAACCATTGGTAACTGTCTCCTGTGTCAGACCCTGACTCAGGTAAGGCCACGCCATCTCTGACCCTCTCAGAGCCTTGGTGTGTCGTAGTGATGATGTGACCCATTGGCCCGATAGGGACTCCAACCATGGTTTCCAGGCACTTGGCCCACAAGGGCTATTCCTCCCTGCAGTGCCCCTGAGCTCTGCCAGGCAGACGGACAAGCACATAGAAAATGAGGCCAATAAATACCTGCAAAACAGGTATTACCGCCATCTCATTCTTGACATGAGGAAGTTGAAGCCCAAGGAGGTTAAAATGCTTCCCACAGTAAATGGGGTAGAGGCAAGAGATGGGCACTGTCTGCTCCAGAATGTTCTGCATATTATTACCCCCCCTTGGAAAGAAGGGAATCGAGGCTCCAAAGCTCACTAAGGACACAGCCACAGCATGGCACGGGTGGTGGGGGGGCTGGATGCCGAGTATGTCTGATCCTAGAACTAGGGCCCTTTCCCCCACTCCAAAGACCTGCCGTCTCACTACCCCACATTCTCTTTCCAGTTAGCCCCTCTCCAAAGTTGGGCCACTGGTTCATGTGCTCCAGTGGCTTTCAGAATAAAAACGAGGAATTTTGGTTTCTGGCTGACAGCAGTCAATGTGTCTAAAAGGACTCCTGTGGGCTTCTCGCCCTGGATGTGAGTTTTTAATTCCCAGTAAAAGATACGTAGAGAAATCAGGAATTAGGGAAGCTAAGAAAGGGCCATGGCTCCCACCACCTGCTCCTTCAGGGGAATTTGGTACATAATCACATCCGGGGACTTTGTGTGTCTTCTAATCACACGGTGTCGCTTACAATGGGCCATCGCTTCCATCTATAAATGGGACATTAGGAATATAATGCAAGACCCCCAAGTCCAGGTCAGTAAACAACAGCTGTGGACAAATTCAGCTCACGGCCTGTTCCAGTACCGCCCGTGAGCTAAGGATGGGCTTCATATTTATAAACAGTTGAAAGAGTTCAGATAAAGAATCATGAGGTGCCATACATGAGCATCATATGAAGGTCAAATTTCAGCATCCCTGGTTGGAGTTTCATTGGAAGAGAGCCCTGCCCATTTACTGATGCATTGTCTAGAATGCTTTTATGCTACAATGTCCGAGTCGAGTTGTGACAGAAAACATGGTCTCTACGGCTTAAGATAGTTATTATTGGGCACTCTCCAAAAAGGTCACTGACCCCGCTCAGGATCGACCTTGGGGAATGAGGCATCTGAGAGATTAAGCACTGCCCCTGGTAAGACTGGCCAGGATTGCAACGTACCGTACACAAAATAATGACACAAAAACTCTAGCAAGCACACTCAAGATAAAGCAATAATAGTAACATCATTTGGTTAGAGCGCTCCATGTGTCAAGACGAGGTTCTAAGAGCTTCACTTGTTGTGAAGCTAATTTACTCCTTGTAACACATCAGCAAGGCAGTGGAATTATCATTCTAGATTTTCAGACGAGGAAAATGAGGCATATAGGTTAAATGTTTTGGCCAAGGTCATACATAAACAAGTGAATATGTATATACACATGCAAGAATATATTTACTCACCCAATTTCTCCATCTACATCTAGCTTTTAACAGGTTTAACATTATTTAATGATGGGCCTACAAACATTATAAGTATTCATTTGAATTTGGTCCTTTTTGGGAGCTACTTTCAATAAGTGCTTAAGGTTCTGATGTATCTGGGGCTGGGAGGTGGGGCATATCTGCAGGCAGAAGAGAACTTCTCCCCCCCACGGAGCTGGGGTTACATGATCCTGATCACTGTGCATTTTAAGTGGCCTCTTGGCAGCTTCAGGGCCAAGGGGACTGAAAGGAGAATCCAGCCACACATCTTCTGCAGGGATCACCTGGAATCAGGTAACACCCCTTCTCACCAGCTGTTAGAACTTGTGAAACTGCTCCTGTCTGACCTTCAGTTTGTAAAGAGCAGGATTTATATGGGACAAAAGCAAAAGGCTGCTGCTGCCACCTACTGGCGGATACATGAATTTACCCCACCTGCAGGCTAGGTCAGAGCGAGTGGGTGGGGAAGGTTTGATGATTGGCAGTCACTCCTCTGCTAACCCTTGGCAAGGACTGCAAGTCCTCCGATGCCCAAAAGTACTTTAAATAATAAAACAGTAATGATCACCACAGCTGAGGGGCATGAGGAGCCCCACCACGGGCCAGCCCTGTGTCCACCGCCCTGGATATACCACAGCATGATTCAAAGACAGGGATCTGGGCTCTGGCATTTGGGACCCCTGCTGACCACATGCTGAAGGAGTGATGTGGGTGAGTTTCTGAGCCTCCCTGGGCCTCACTTTCCTCCTCTGTAAAATGGGATAGTAATAGGCCTCATCTCAAGGGGTTGTTATAATAATTAAGCCAGTTAATATACACAAGCTGCCCAAAACAGGGCCTGTAAGTGCTGGCCATGAATAGCATTATCGTTGTTATTATCACTGCTGTTCATGGCCAGTTTGCCCCGAAGTTCCCTGATAGAACCCACTGAGGAATCTGGCAGCATCTCTGATTCCCAAGACCCTCTCACCCAAGTCAGGTTGGGGTCCTGGAAGCTGTACTTGTAGCAATTGCTGCAGTGGTTCTTGTTATCAGTTACCTATAGAAAATACTAGAATGGTGACTGTATTCGAGGTTGTCCCAGGAAGGAGGACCTTCTGGGATTGCAGGACTTTCATGTTAGAGCCACAAAGTCCTGGGAAACCAGAATAACTTGGGGACCACATGAGCTGCTCAGGACTCTGAGGCAGGGACCCTCTATGCCTGTAACTAGACACGAGGCAGCTCAGACAGTGATCCTATCTGTGATGAAGTTCTCTCCAGTCGTCCCCAACATGAGAAAAATCACCAGATAGGGAGTTTTTCCGGATAAACTTATTCAATCAGAAGAGCTGGCTTTGTTTAGAAGAAAGAGAGTGGGGCGGGGGGAGAGTAAATTAAGAATGTAGGTGTGGTGTTTAAACACCCTTTCTTCACGAAGCATTGATACTCGTTGTTTTGCTTTTACAGCCTGATTCGACATTAAGCCCTGTAAGCTACCTGAGGGCAGGGTTTTGGTTTTGAAACTGGATCCATGTTTGAGGCCCCACCACTTTGCAAATGTGGGTTGAGGCTACTGTTGGGGTTCAGGGGAAAATGCTTCTTTGCTTCCCCCTCCTGCCTCAGGTCTTGGAACCGGTCCTCAGACTGGGAAGTGCATAGAATCCCCTGCAGGTGGCATTTTGAGGCCTCTGTGCCCAGGCCTCAGCCAGGCTGAGTGCAGGGATTCTTAGCTGGGGTTCCACACCATGAGCTTCAAGCTTTCCAGTTGGGTGTCTGGGGTTGACCACCGCTGCTGTGGACATGTTGAGGGTAAGCAGGCAAGGATCCTCCTGGGCTAGAGCTCTTTCCTGAATGCTGCCTGCCCTGACACAGAGAGCCAGGCTCAGGGATCCTCAAGTGGAATAATGACCTTGGCTTTCAAGGGCAATAAATTGTGGCTGGCCTGGGCTTCTTCAAACATTCACTACCTTCTAGTGTACTGTGTTGCTAGCTACTGTCTTGTCAGCCTATAAACCCAGAGAAACATCCTGCCTCCGCTTTCCTCCACCCAGGGTGTGTGTGTGTGTGTGTGTGTGTGGTTATGCCTGCTGCTAAGCCTCTTCCCTTCCAGCTGGAGGTGCAGAAGTGAGGACAGGCCCTGTGAAAGGAAGTGAGGCTGCCTGAGTCCAGCAACTGTGCTCTGCTCCTTCACCAGGAGAGAATGAATGCAGTGAGACAGGCCTCTCTAATGTCCCCAGATCATGAGTCTAGCAGGGCACCTGATCCTTCTGACCACATCTTCCTTGTGGAAAATGGCAGTGACAGTAGTAGCACCTGTGGACTTTTCTGTGTGCATGCAGTTCTGATTGCCAGGTTTGGCTTCTCTTGGTCCTCCAGGTAACCCTCTGGGTTACTTTATTTTACCAATTTTCTGATGAGAAACTGAGGCAGGAAAGGTTTCAGAACTTACTGTACTGCCCTTAGACATCATGGTATTTTAGGGAGGGTTAGATGAGACAGGCATGTGCCTAACCCCCATGCATTTGGAGGTAGAGCCTATAACCAATCAATCAAGGTTAAATGAAGTTATAAGGGTGGGGCCCCCCTCCAACAGGATTAGAGTCCCTAGGAGTTGAGACACCAAAAAACTCTCTTTCACTTACTCTTCGACATGGGAATGCGTAGCTAGAAGATAGCTATCTCGAGTCAGGAAGGGGCCTCTGTCCAGAGCCTATTGACCCAAGCTTTGATCTTGGATTCCTAGCCTCCAGGACTTTGGGAAAGTAAATGTCTATAGTTCAAACCACCCCTCGTCCCTCCCCCACCTACGGTATTTTTGTTATTGCAGCCCAAGTAGACTAACACTGACTATCTGCTATTAAGTGGGAGAATCAAGACCTAAATTCCTGGAACCGGGTCCCAGACTTTTAGCTTTCACTTTCATACTTTCTCCTATCTCTCCTGCATGCAAATTATGCTATAATAATTTTAAATACTTACATGTAATACAGTAGAACATAGAATATAAAGTATCTGTGGCATTTCCATTTTTTTGTGATGAGAAAATATTAACTAATCAAGGAGCATGGTATGATCTAAAGTGAGGAATGCGAAATGAAAAGTTCCCTGGTGATCACAAGGTTGAACACAGGGCTTGGCAGGAGACAGATGTGTAAACGTCAGCTACCACTAACATTTACTCATTTCTCTTGGTAGCCTTATGATCAGATCTTGGTGTCCCGGATTCATGAGTCAATCTGCTGTTCTGGAAGTCACCTGGAGCCCCGTCTTCCACACCAGTCGGGGTACCTCTGACCCCTCAGGTACAGATTGGCAACGAGCCCTCCTGGGAGCAGGCCAACACCCAGCGCCATTCAAGCCAGTGGAGGAAGAGCGTTTCTGAGGCTCCTCACCAGTGGTGTTGAGCGACTGTGGAGTGGAAGGGGAGGTCCCTGAAGGGTGGAATGGTGACAGAATGAGTCACCGAGTAAACAGGAAACACCTTCCATCAACTCGATGGAATGTAGGCACACGGTGGGCCCTCCCAGCTGAGCCTAGGCCAACATGGTGAGGCTGGCACACCCCGCAGATCAGCCCTGTGGCCCCAGCCCCTGACCCCAGGGCAAGGTCAATATGTGGATGAGTAAAGAGAACAGATCCACCCTGCCAGGTCCTACATCCTGCATCTGTGGCCCTCCGAGCCCCAACACAGAGCCAGGAATGCGGTGTCCATGATCAAGTGTGCCTTGTACAGAGGTGCAGGCTGCTTTCTGCTCCCTGGGGTGCAGAGGACTGAAATGCAGCCCTCAGTGGGCCCCCTAACGCTGAGTCCTGGGGTGGGACGTCCTGAGCCCAGGGAAAGGGGTACTTTCATTGGAGTCTGCTGAGCACTCCGGAATGCTTGCTGATGAATTTGTTGCTCGATTGTGTTTGCGTAAGTGGTAGATGATCCTAGGAGGCGCAGCGCTCTCCGTCTGATTCTTAGTATTGCACCAAACATCTTTAAGCTAATAACGACAGAGGAGCACTAATTGAAGGCTTGCTATGTGCCAGGCAGGGCCAGGTTTGTTGAGCAGAATGCCAAGTGCAAGATCCCTCTCAGGCGGGGAAGGAGCAGAATCAGCCCTGAAGAGTGAGTGCCTCTGCATCTTCCCTGGCTTCACCCTTGTCCTGGCCCTGGTGCCAGGCATGCCCGTGCTGGGTCTCCTTTTCCCTTACAGAAGCCCATTAGCCCCCATTCCCTAGATGGAGAAACCGAGGCCCTGAGGGCAGTGCCTTGCCTGTGCACAGGAGTCAAGCCCCATTTGTTGGTTCAATGGATAAAGAAGAAGAACAGGCAGAAAGCTACGGAGACTTAGTGCCACGGGACTTAGGCACTGATCCTTAACACCCCACAGCACAGCAGTCGGCTGAGACAAGAGGAGCTGCCGTCACTGAGATCGTCGTCACACACTGACAAGCAGCAGGACGGGGGAGCCCAAACAGGGAGTCGGCCTTCCAAAAGCCTGTGCCTCCCTCTCACAGTGCATCTTGTCATACAGCAGCCAGGAAGGAAGGGTGCACAGGCCCACTCTTTTTTTGCAAAGCACAGACCCTTTTTCTAAAAAGAAAATGATCCTGGGATCTCAGAACTCTTTGGAAAAAAGAATCCTCTGTGATTCAGGACATTTGTCGGTCTCTCCCACTCTTTCTTAAATTGGAAAGCACTCTAGGATGTGCCTCTCTTGTCTTTTATCTAGGGGGAAGGTGGGGTATACATACGCACCAGGGCTTTAAGCCAGCTGGGGCACAGCATGCTGGGATTGGGTGAGGCCCTGAAGGCGTGCCCAAAACCTCAGTTATCAAGAAGGGTGCTATTTTAACACAGTTGTTGCAAACCAAAATCAATGTTGGCACTGATCTTATTTTTACTGAGTGGGTTAAGGTTTTGTTCATCACGGCTAGCTTGACATTAACATTTACTTTTTAGATTTGTCTTAGAATTGATCTTGATGGCTGTGTTTTTCGGTGGCCCTTCAGTTTTGCCCACTCACTTCCCCTTCCCCATCAGCCTTGACTGGATCCCACAGCTTCCTGTCTGGGAGACCCGGGGAACAGTCCCTCCCCGTCCCAAGCAAACTTGCTTCTTTGGATGGTAAGATGGAGCCGAGGGTGACAGCAGGAACCAAAGCAGCAGCTGGAGTTATTAGGGCAGAGGTGTCTGGGCATTAGTCCTCTCAGTCCTTCGATGTCAGTGCGGTTACATCCATTGTACGGATGAGGAAACTGAGCCCCAGAGGGCTGAAGGAGGTTGCCTCAGGTACCTGGACAGCTGTAGTGGGTCTGAGCTTGGCATCCTGAGGTCTGCCTCCAGGGCACCTGGGTTCTCCTCACTCTGGCTTTTCCAGGCAGGAAAGTAGCTCAGAGGCTGATGCAAACACCCATGGTCACACAGCCGGGGTTGGAATCCAGCTCCTGCCTCACAGAGCGATCTTTAAGGCAACTATGATAATTTGCAGGAAGAACCAGATTGACAGAAGACACTGAGTCCTTTTTCATCTCTTCTGGCTCTTAGATAGGGGCAGACTCAAAATCTGCTTCCTTCCAGGGAATGTTTACCCTGAAAGAGGCCCCAAATTACACAGCATGCCCTTCTGACGGCCGCCCTGCCCTGTGTCCTGCAAGGACCCTCAGTGGTTCCATGCAAATTGGAGCAGTTTCCGTGGCCCCGGGCCCGACTCTGCTCACACAGCCGCTAAGTCCTTGTAAAACTAAAACGTTTAGGAAGTGCTACCTTTGAATCCATTTCACAGAGGGCCAAATCGAGGCTCTCAGATGCATACTTAAGATGCACAGTAGATAAGCAACAGAGCAGGGGTCAAACTCAGCCCTGCAGCCTGCACCTCTCCATTCCACCACCAACCACAACCAGGTCCCCGGCTCTGAAATGGTTACCTGTGGGATCCCCGGTGGGAGTAGCTTCGGTCTCTGGGAGTCCCCTGCAGCTTCTCCTGCTCTGGGTTCTGAGTCTCTGGCTAGTGCTGCCCAATGCCAGGCTAGCAGTTGAGCCCTCTGCTTCCTGGTCTGCTGGGGCCTGCTGCTGAATACACAGCGCAGGGCAAACACAAGCCTGGGTGGAGTCGTGCCCTCCCCTCGGGTCCTATAGAAGCAGGTGCTCTTCCTGGACTCAGCTTCCCTCACCTCTCCAAGAACAACAAGGCACCTGAATTCTCACACACTGACGCCTCCCTGGCGCTCCAAACATCTTGTCCAGAGCCCCTCACCTGCCGGATGCCCAGGTGGCCTTGGGCATCCAGTCCCCTTCCCTGGTAGCTATGGGTCCTGGTCAGAGCAGGAAAATGAGGACTGTGAGCTCTGGCAGTTCTGCCCACCTCCCACCCTCCTGTCTCCCGGGCCTGACCCCCAAGCAGAAGGAAGTCACATCCTGCTGAACACCAGGCCTGGAATCCTTGTCCCTAGAGGGCTTTGGACGCGTGAGGCAGGTGACCTAAAGGGTGGCCTTCTGAAGGCAGAACATAACATTGAGAAGGCATTCTTTCCCTCTGCAGGCCAGAAATCCAAGACGGGTTACTTGATTAATTTTATCTCATTAAGGATGTTTATTCAAGGCTCTTGTGAGAACATACGGAACGCATTATGAGAACATAAATTAAAACACAGAAAGAGAAACCGGGGTGCAGTGGCGAATGCCTGTAATCCCAGCTGTTCAGAAGGCCGAGGCAGGAGGATGGCAAATGTGAGGCCGGTCTGGGTGACTTAGTGAGACCCTGCCTCAAAATAAAAAATAAAAAGTGCTGGGGGTGTAGCTCAGTGGTAGATCACGAGCATGCATAGGACCCTAGGGGTCCCCAGTACCAAGCACATTCAAGGCAAAAAAAAAAAATAGAGACGCAAGGTGGGGACATCAAATGGGAACAGGATCAAAAATAAACTGCATGTGGAATCACCGTCTTTCTCTGGAGGGTACACAAGCGTGACTGGAGCTTCCTAGTAGCCAAAGCAAAAGGAAAACATGCTCAGTTACACTGCTCAGGGCTCTTGAGAAAACACTGGGGAGAGACGCAACTAGTAATTATGGTGGCTTCACGCCACACTGTGCTCGGGCCAGCACGCACCCTGAGGACACCAGGCTACAGACAGGCCCGGGCTGAGAGAAGTGAATCAGGGAGGCCCGGTGGCCACCCTCCCTGGGCTCATGGTGAGGGAAGAGCCCGCGGTCCAGGTGCACACAGAGGGAGCCAGAGGCGTATTTCAGAAGCCGATTTTAAGGGGCAAAACACTAGTTCCATGATGGGAACCGTCAGGACCAGGTGCCATAATTAGGGCAACAAATGTGACTCCACTTCAGCGCTGTGCACTCAAAGCTGGGACATAACAAACCCAATTATTAGGCAGCTGCTGTGTACACACAATGTGCCAGCGTAAGCCTGGCCTGGCCCTGGGCTAGGATTCTGATTCTGTAGACCCGCTGTGTGATTCTGAGCAGGTCACATTAACTCCCAGCTCTGCGGCAGCCCCAGGGCTGTGAGTTCCTTCGTGTTTGTTCTGCACCTGTTTTTGTGTCTCCGACTCACTGTAAACCGAGCTTGGTGATCTGTCTGTGGTAGAGCAGGTCTCTGCGCCACTGGCTGTTCACTCTCAAGTCACACATGACAAGAGCTACCACGTGGGTGGCCGGTTACTCTTTGCAAAGCTTCGGAATCCATCCGTCCATCCATCCATCTATCCATCCATCCATCAGTCCATCCATTCATCTCATTTATGTGTAGATCAGACTGGGATTTTCTTGCATCCATTTTATAGAATATGAGGTTCAGGGCTTTGATGATTAGGTAGTGAAAGAAAACCATCCAGGCAGGGCCTGAGCCGTGTGTCAGGCAGATGGCAGACCGTCCCAGGTGCTGTCCGCGGGAGTCAGAGCAGTGGCGGAGGCTGGGCAGGCTACTCAATCTGTATGACCCAGTGCAAAATCAAAACGGCCCGCCCCTTTTTCTGAAGGTACTACTAATAGATTTAAAACAGTTTTCTCTTTTATTCCACGTTCTTGCCCTCTGTGCTTTTCACATATCTGTTATTCTAAGTCATTCCAAGTAAAGAAAAAGTAAAAACTTAAACTATCGCTATGAAATTTCTCGTTTGCCTTTACGTTGTGCAGGGCTGCTTTGAAACGCCCTGAACTCCCGTACAGAATCGCTACGGTCACACGGGGGCCTCCAGCTGGCGCACACAGGTGTATTTTGCTCTTACAAAACAGTGTAAGCGCTGCACAAACCACCCGGCTGTTCCTACCTCCCTTCTCCCCTGTCCTGCCTTCCACTGACTCAGCCACCCTGGGCTTCCTGATGAGTGAGGGGCCTGGATGGAAGCAGCCTCCAGGTTTCTGGTCTCTTTCTTTCTAAGTCACAGTGGGTCAGCAGAAGTGGGCAGCGTGAGAAAGGAAGGATGAGCCGGCTCCTGGGGGGCATTGCCCTCGTCCAGGCTGGGGACAATTTCTGATTTGAAGGGAAAGCGTGGATTCCCAGGACTCTTGGTGCCCCACACACTCAGTTGTTAATGTTACACTTGTACCTTTCACCTGCCTTTGGGCTTGCTCACACCCCACGTGGAGAGCCCCTGGAATTGTGTCTTGGTGGCATTATGACTGCTGAGTGTGGTTGGTGGCAAGGATCAGCGGGCCTGTATGCTGTGTGCCTCTTGTGCCCTCGTCCATTGCCCATCAGATATTCTTGCATCACCCAAGTTCAAAGAGAGCACTATTAAGAATTTCAAGATGGCGGCCACAGAGTGGTAAGCTGCGACCAGGGCCCTTGGGGAGTGCAGACGTGGTGGGAGACTTGCCCCATGGTATGGACGTGGCAGTGGGGTCCCAGTGGAGCTCCCTCGAACACCTGCTTCATGTGCTCACCCTCACGCCCTGACTTGGTTCACCTCCTAATCGTCTGGCCTTACCATCTCCACCCCTCTTCAAATATTGACAAGCTCATGAAGTTGTCAGCTGCTGTTATCAAACTGCTTTCCCCAGCATCTGGTTGGGGCTGTTTGTTGAGTGGAAGGAGTCGTGGAATTCTGAAGTCTCCCCGGTGGGCTTTTCCAGGCCAGGCCCTGGGCAGCTCTGCTTATGATCCAATCTCCTCCACCTAGACCTTGGCCCCTTGCTCACTGAGCTAACCTCAACCATGTTTTCCATCACAGAGCCCAAGGGGCACCACTCAGAGGTTAAAGGTGGTCATGCCCACGTGGCCTGTGGATGATAGTCTGGAAACCCACCCTGCTCCAGCTGAAGAGTAAACCTGACATGGACCTTTGTCTTTTGGTGTCTGTTCCTCCTTGGCATTTTTGAGATTACTTTCCTGCACTTTAACTGATGTACTCATTATTATTGTCCTATGACTTTAGTGTCCCTCTGAGTGAAGAGGAAACAAAAATTCAAACAAGATCAATGACGTATTCATTTCAAACCCTGGGCTTGAATCAGACGTCTCAAGGAGAAACCCAGGGATCACTCTTGGGTAGAACCCCAAATCTACAGTCACTCAGCCCAAGAAAGAATTCTGGCCTCAATGCAGATTTGTTGTGTGACCTTGGGCAGATTGCTTGCCCTCTCTGGGCTTTGGTTTTTATCATATATAAAATGGGAATACTGGCAGAAGTGCAATCACAAAGTTGCTGTGGCAGTTAAGTGAGATAACGCTTGACGTGGTGCCCGAGTCACAACCTGAGTGGTTAGCCACAGTCATGAAGGGATGGAGCTGGGATTTAAACATGTGCCATTGGCTTCAGAACTGATGCTCTTTACAGCAAAGCTTTCCGTATGCACATGCAAAAATACAAAGTATATAGACACGCATGAGCAGATAAACACACCAGTAAACAGTTAAAGGAGGATGAAAAGTGGAACCCATACTTGGACCTCCGAGTGTCGGTGACTTGATCGTGCTTATCTGTTTGAAATCTCTGAGCTTTGCACTGTATTTTTAACTTAATATTTCAGGAACTACCTTGATGCACCTGCACACCCCATGGTGTGCAGCTCACACTGGGCTGGGAGAACACTGTGCAAGGACAGGTCAGAGATACTTCTGTTGAGAGCAGCCTCCCCCAGCCCTGGAGAGGGGGGTCTGCTGCCGTAACTTCCCCTCCTCCTGCACCATGTGTCCATCACCGGTGCTGCCTAGGAGGGCAGGGTAGCAAGAGGGTGCAGAGCAGGGCCTGGAACCAGAGGCCTCTTTACAGCCTCATTCACCTTTGGGCTGTGGAGCTGAGTAACAACCGTGGTTACACAATGTTAAACACGGACTTTAAGTCCCCATGTAGACTTAAAAGCCATCAAAGTGGTAAATTTTATGTTATGCCTATTTTATTATAATGCAAGATGCCTCATTGTTGGGTTCCTCTCAACAAAAAAAACACTCAGGGTCACTCCAGGGGAACTGGGCTGCACGAAATGGCCATGCAAGAGACAGAGATACCTTTTTCTTTGGGAATCCTGGATGGCTCCTCTGACCTTAAGGGTCCGCAGAAAGAGAGCGAGCGAGCGCATACTGAACCCTTTTATTGAGGAGAAGCCGTTCAAATGAGGCAAGGGGTCAGGTTTCGGGGGGGGGGCATTGAATCTAACTTTATGATGTCTGCTGTCAGCAGGTTGACTGACATCTAGGAAGGCCACACCCAAAGGCAGAGCAAGACAAGGGGACACACAAAGGGCGTTTCCATGGAACTATTCCAAACAGGGCACAGGGGTAATATCACAAAGGAAGAGGTAAGTGTAGCTCAATCCACGGGGCCACACGCCTATGTCTGAAGACACATTCTGCTACTTCGAGGATCGGGGCAATATCCTGGTCACTACGAAAGTGACCCACAGAGCCTGTCTGATCACGGGAAGGAGTATGTGAAATCATTCTGGCTGCTCATACCTCATTAAATCTGAATACCTGATAAAATAATGATTACTTTTTTCAAAGATTCCAAATTCTGCATCAGAACAGCCTGAGTGTATCCCAGGCACTGTTTCAGATAAGGTAGTTTTAATAAGGCAGGTGGTGATTCTAAAGTGTCAGGGTAAAGAGTCACTCGTTTAAGCAAATCATGATTCTTTTCTTGGAGCAAACTCATGGCTGAAGGAACAAGTCCAGGTTCTTTTAGCATGGACAGTGGGAAATGGCTGATGGTGACCAACGTTGTCTGCCCCGTGGACAACTCACCTAGATGGCCATTCATTCATCCCTAGATGTTCTCAGGGCACCTGCTATTAGCCAGGCCTTGGGTGAGGCCTTGGGGCTCAGCTTGTGCAAGGTCTCTGTCTTCAAAGAGGGGGGCGTGGACAGGTTAGCAGGTGACCAAGCTATCCAGAGAAGGAGGGAAATTAAACTTAAAAGAAGGGGGTTGGGGGAAAAGGAGTAGCAGAACGATGCTTTGGAAGGAGAACAGAGAAGGTGTGCTCACTGGAAAGAGCGGAGCACAACATGAGATTTCTTTTCTTTTTTTTAGTTATAGATGGACACAGATTTCTTTTTTTAAATTTTTTTTATTTTTGGTACCAGGGAACCCAGGGATGCTTAACCACTGAGCCAGATCCCTAGTCTTTTTTATTTTTTTATTTGGAGACAGGGTCTTGCTAAGTTGCTTAGGGCTTTCCTATGTTGTTGAGACTGACCTTGAACTTGGGATCCTTCTGCCTCAGCCTCCTGAGCTGCTGGGATTACAGATGTGCCACAGCACCCAGCATCTTATGATATTTCTAACTTGGAAGACTAATGGCCAGGAAAAAAGCAGCATCTTCTCCTATAAAATGGGGCATGTCATAGAATTGCCTCACATCACTGTCGTGATGGTTAAATTACTTCACATAGGCAAAGCACTTAAGTTAGTCTTTTTTTTATTATTAGTTGTTCAAAACATTACATAGTTCTTGACATATCATATTTCATACATTTGATTCAAGTGGGTTATGAACTCCCATCTTTACCCCGAATACAGATTGCAGAATCACATCGGTTACACATCCACATTTTTACATATTGCCATACTAGTGTCTGTTGTATTCTGCTGCCTTTCCTATCCTCTACTATCCCCCCTCCCCTCCCCTCCTCTCCCCCTCCTCTCTACCCCATCTACTGTAATTCATTTCTCTCCCTTGTTTTTTTTTCCCCTTTCCCCTCACTTCCTCTTATATGTAATTTTGTAAAACAATGAGGGTCTCCTTCCATTCAAGTCAGTCTTAATAAATAAATAAAGTTTGATGTATTATTGGGGTGGCTGCTTTTACATATCTGACACTATTTGATTTAGAATCTCTGTCATTTTGAGTTCTGGGTTGGAAAAGAAAGTGCCTCATGAGCTTTAACTGTCAGAGAAAGATCTGGACCTCCTGGGTCCCAGCCTAGATTTGGGGACACTAAATTTTTCAAGCTTGGACAGGGTAAGGGAACTCTCCTAAGTGAATACACCTGAGTTTGCAAGGCCAGCTCCACCGCTAGCTTCAAGGGGAAGTCTGTTGCGCTGTCTTTATACAGAATCTGGAGGGAGAGAAGCTCATAGCAGTGACCGCTCAGCCCTCGCTGAGCAGGGATTAGGAAGGAAAATCTATTTTCTGCCATTTTCCTTGCTGGTCCTAAGACTTCATTTTGGAGAACTCAGGGTAAAATAAGCCTGCATAAATACTGCAATGTGGTCCATGTTCTCTGCTCCAGGGAGACTCATCAGAAAGCTGTTGTACATTAGAAGCATCTGCAAATACTTCTTCAAATGCAACTGGAAATACAGTCTGATGAAGTGCTAATAACTTTTGCTCATCTTGTGAATCCTCATCGTGTTTTTATTCTGGGATGAATAGAATAAGAGAGAAAATACAAACTCCAGAGATGACAAGGGTTTGTTCCATTTTCCTTTCCTGTTTGCAGGAAGTTGCACAGGGACACCCTGACCAGTTCTTCCCCCAGGTGTGAGCACACACTGGGCACAGATGCCTTTTGGAGAGTTCTGCATGTGGAAGTAAAGGTTATCGCCTCAGAGAGACGGGGCAGCCTCTGCATTCACAGTGGCCCTGTGGGTGTAAGAGACCTTGTGCGCCCGAAGCCCCCATTTTGTATGATGACTGTGGGCATTTTGAAGTCAAATGCATTACGTTTTCACATTAGCTTAAAATCTAAGATGCTTTTCCAAAGCACCATTTCTGTAGTCCCTTCCCCTTCTGGGTCACTTGGCTTGGTCTCCTTCCACTTTCTCAGGACACAGCCCAGAGAACACAGAGCGAATTGCTGTGAGCAGTGGTGGTCTTTGCAATATCGAGTGGCTGTTCTCAGCCAGAGGAGCAGGAACAGGGCTTGGCTGTCTTCACGTGGAGCTGAAGTGTGCCCACATAGGCCTGATCCAGTGTGATTGCCTGCACAGTGCACCTATGAACAGAGGTGGCATCAATGACAAGAGCCATCAAAAAGTGTCTTCTTGGAGGCTTCAGGGCCAGAGGGATGAGGCTCCAGTCCCAGCTCCTGCACTGATTAGCTCGTGACTGCTGGGGTGCTAGGGTGCCACCGATGAGCCCCTCTGGATGGAGTGCTCAGTCTCCACGTCCAGATTGTGGACGGCCTCTCTCCCAAAACTTGGCCCTAGCCTGGTGCCTTCTCCCAAGTTCAAGTCCCTTCCCAACATCTGATGACTAGTAAAGCAGAGAGAAAGGGCCTTGGTCCCTGCTGCAGTGGGTATGACTCTGAAGGATGGAGGACTCTAGAGCTCTGGGACTGGCAGAGGCCTTGTTGGGGGTTACCACAGCCATCCTGTCCCTCTGCCTTGGTTGCTTGCTCCACTTTTTGCATGGCTGGTTTCCCAGATGAACTCCCAACAGGTAAATCTCCTTCTTCGAGTCCTACCCTCATGGAACCAGTCTACCATGGTCCTAGGAAAAGCTTTCCATTTTTTTCAATTAAAACGCATGTGGGATGATATGAAATAGACAACTGAAAGGTCATCCAAACAAAACGCACCAAGAATCATGGAGCCCCCACTCCATCTCTCCTAGGCTACATCCCCCGAGCGCCATGCTTTCTTTCTCTCTTTTTGTTTTTCAAATTGGAACATTATAATCGTACATCATAGTGGGATTCATGATGTCATCTTCATATATGCACATGACATAATCTGACTGGTCTCCTTCCCCAGAACCTGCCCTTTGCTTTCCCATCCACCTGCTCTATCCTGCTCATTTCCCTTCTGTTGTTGGGATTTTAATGAGTGCATTAGGATCATATTTAAAAGTGGGACAGTTTAGTGGATTTCATTTCCCAGTAGCTCCCCATCCTTCCTTTGACTCTATTAGTATCCTTCAATTTTCCTGAGATTCCCCCCTACCTTTTTTTTTTTTTTTTTTTGGTCTTTCTCTCTCTTGAGCTTCCACATAGGAGACAAAGCATTCAACCCCTGGACTTTCTGAGCCTGGCTTATTTTATTTACCATGATGTTCTCCAGTTCCATCCATTTATCAGCAAATGCCACAATTTTGTTCTTCTTCATGCCTGAGTGTTAGGGTCTGTAAACAAGTCAAGATGGCGCCTGGCATTTTGCCAGAGGGAGTGGTTTGTGAAGTAACGCCAGCGAGCCATTAAGTGTGGAGATTCCTTATTGGTTGACTGCTGTATCTAGTTTATGTTAATTAAGATAAGCTGTGTGGAATGTATATATACCCCTCCTGTCCTACAATAAACGGCTCCCACGCCTGCTGTATCAATCTACACAAGTTGCTCGTCACCCCCCGGGTTATTTTGCTGCAGATGGACTGCGGCACCTGAGTAACACTCCATTGTGTATATATATGCCACACCTTCTTTATCCATTTGTCTGTCGACAGACACTAGGCTGCTCTATAACGTGGCTGTCGTGAACTGTGCTGCTGCAAACATTGGTCTGCATGTGTCACTATGATTTTAGATCTTTGGGATAAATACCAAGGAGTAGGGCAGCTGGGTCATAAGGTGGTTCCATTCCTAGTCTTTTGAGACCGATTTCCAAAGTGGTTGTGCTAATTTACAGTGCCACCAATGATATATAAGTGTACATTTTTCTCAACATACTTAATTACGTTTATTGTTATTTGTATTCTTGACAGTTGCTGTTCTGATTGATGTGAGATGAAATCTCAACGTAGCTTTGATCTGCATTTCCCTGATTGACAGCTCCATATTTGCTTGTGAATAGTTTAAGACAGCCATGCTCAAAGAGTGGTCCAGGGGACTCTGGTTGTCCTTGACCTTTTTAGGGGGCTCATGGGTGCATCAATCTTTGCTGTCATCCTCTGGTGTTACCTGCCCTTTCCAGGCTCTGCTGGGATTTCAGATTCCACATGGCAGCTGACTACAAGGATATCGCTTGTCAAGTTTCCATGTAGTGTCAGGAAAACTATCCACAGTTATATGAAAAGGCCATTAAAATACTTCTCCCCTTTCCAACCACGCACCTGTCCGAACCTGCTGCATCTTCTTCATGTGCTTTACCAGCACACTACATGACAACAGACTGAAGGTAGAACAGGGAGGAGAGTCCAGCTGTCCTCCGATAAGGCCGTCATTCAGGAGATTCGCAAAGATGCAAATCTGGGCCCATATTTTGCCCCACCTCCATTTTTTTCCCTGTTTTAGGGACAAAACAAATAGTTTTATTGGAAAACCATTGGAAAAATAGTTATGTTTCATAAAATATTATTTCTGCTAACAAGATGTGGATTTCTTATTCTTTGAGCGTGAATTTAATTTGTAAATATAAATTAAAAATTCTTGTTGTAATTTCCCACATGGTGAATATCTATAGCTCTACTCTATATAAGCAAAAGCTCTTTGGGTCCTCAGTAACTTGTAATGGTATAACTAAAGGGCTCCAGAGGAAAAAAATAATCTAGCTACTTTTTATCCCTTGTTACAGAAGGAATAGGTATTCATTATAAAATGTACAGAAGGGCAAAAATTATGAGAAGAATGATAATCTGTAACCCTGTAATGGAGAAGCACTCTCTTTAATATTTCTTTCCTTCTGCGTCAAAATAAGACACAATTACTCATTCCAAAATACTGTTTTAAGACAAGAACATCTTTTTTCTTCTGTTATGTATGTGCCAAATATGTCCTTTGTAATAGGGTTTGGGAGCTCCTTTAAGCTCCCCAGATGAACTAGCTACCTGGCCCTGTGGGATTTCTGCTTGACATGCTCTGACTTTTTATCTGAAGTTCCACAATCATGTCAGAGACCAGCACCCTTGCAGCAATGTTTTGGAAGTCATTTCCTGGCTTCTTTCTCTGGGAAGATGTTACTGTGTTGGGCCAAAGAGGAGGCATGCTTTAGAAGCATTGGGTGCATGTGGCCAAATTCCTCGCCTTCTGTTTGGCTTCCACAAGGTCAGAGGCTGGGTCTCTATTACGCTTATGTTCTGTGCTTCCACGAATGGCTGATGGACGGATGGACAGTTGGATGAATGTGTGTTTCTTTGTTCTCAAGTTAACATTGAGTAGTAGTAAAAAAATTATTTTTCATTTGCTTAATTTAAAAAAGTTCTCCCATTGAGATTCCTGTGGTCATTTATATTTCTTTGGTGACCAGGAGGTTGAAAATGTGGTCACGTGTTTATTGGTTATTTATCTCTATTGGGGTGTCAATTGCCAAAGCAACGGAGTCTTGACACCCAAACCCTGTTCTCTCAGACCTCAGCCTCTTTACTGATCGGTTTTCATTACTGGGCTAAACCAAAGATAAACATAGGGCAGAAAGGGCCAGATGTCTGTGACTAATCTTTTATGATGTTGCTTAGGGAAAGAGTGTTCTTTCAAAGAATGGATTAATGGCCAATATTTAGTAATTAGGGCACCTCATATAAAAAGTCAGAGTTCTGACTCTTCATTAAGAAGGAAAAGGGTTTGGCAATATTATCCCACCACAGTCAACTAGAACTGGGAACTGGCTTGTCCTTAAGGGACACTGTTTCCCAGTTCACCTTTGACCCCCGGCCCTCCCTGCCGTCTCAAGTCCCCTTATCAGTTATCCTTTGGCCTCACCATTTTGCTATCAACTTTTTAGGGATAAATTTATAAGCATCTTCAATGACTTCTTATCAAAAGTATGAAGGCTTCTATCAAACTTATAAAAAAAAAAAAGGTTCCATGTCTCTGTGAAGATACACAAGTGTCCTCTGGGTGCAGTCCGTGGTCCATGCCTGTAATAGCAGTGGCTCAAGCGGCTGAAGCAGGAGGATTGTGAGTTCAAAGCCAGCCTTAGCAACTCAGCTGAGACCCTTCCTCTAAATAAAAAAAAAGGGCTGGGGAAGCCGCTCAGTATTTGAGTGCCGTGGGTTCAATCTTCAGTACCAAAGAAAAGGAGTTCTTGTAAAACTACATCTATTATACATGCTCCACTCATCCATACACCCACCCACCTGCCCACCCATCATCCATCTATCCCCCCAGTCTTCCATGCTACATATTGAATACAGTACAATAATTATACTCTTTAATAGAAAGGTAGTTGTATATACTTGGAATTCAATACAGGAAGCATGGATTTTTCATCCAATACATTTCTATTACTATGATTTTAAAATAAATTTAAAAACATGCCTAGGGAGCCAGGTCTTTTGGTTGGAAAGTCAGAGCTGAGGTCTCCTTCATGTGCCCTGCACCTTCCTGACCCCTAGACAGACGTATGAGCTTGTGAGTCCTGACAAGGCTGCCCACCCGTGTCCATTCATCCTCCTGGAGTCCTTGGCTCCGAGTTTTAGGCTGGCTTTGCAGTGTGCTTGCTTCCTGTGGGAGAAGGAGATGCTCCTGTTTGGGTGCCTGGGTTATCTTAGCCTCTCTCTCGAGAGCTGTGGCAGAGAAGGCAAAGGATCAAAAATAACCTACACTACTCCCAGAGACTGGAACTTGGACAAACTGGAACTTGGTGGATTTGAACGTCACCAACATCCTGGTCCCTGTGTTTTGTGGAGATCTCTCACCGCAGCTGCCCAAACTTCACTTGTTCACTTATCCTCTTAGCCACGCCCCCTGCCGCTCAGGCCATGACTTTCTGCAACTTGGCTCACAATTCTGCTTTGTGATTTTAAGAATTGGACGTGACTTCCACAGACAGAAAACTGATATTCTTTCCCACAGATAAAAAGTGATCTTAAAATACAAACCTGCCGAGAAGGCAGAGGGAAGCTCTCACACTCCTGCTAAATTCTGCTGCCCGCCCAAGAGCCAGAGGCCAGCTCACTCCGGGACATGATGTTAAAGGAATTCTGGCATCAAACTAAGAATTTGTCTTAAACACAGTCAGAAACGTGGGTTGACAACGGAAAGGAACTGGCAGAGGGATGCACGATACCCCCTTTCGCTGGGTGATTCGCTGTCATTCCTAGTCATTCTACGGACCCTGCAGAATCTCTTCCATGGCTCTGGGTAAATATCTCAGGACACGTGACGTGCCACCCTCGAGTGCTGCTGAGCTTTGTTGACTGAATTGAAAATAGCTGCGTCACCACTTGGTCATTCCACCAGGCAGGGGCTGTGGCAGCCTCTCATTGACGGAGAAATGACTACATGGTGCTATTTTTCTTGCACCTCAACACAACTTTTTGAGCTATTCCAACTATTTTCACTTATCCTTCTCTCCGTTTTATAAATGAAGAAATCAAGGCTTAGAGAAGTTCTCAAAAGACTTAGCTAAGTTTCCACAACTAGTAACTGATAGATTTAAAACTCAAGCCAAGATGTGACCTTATTTGTAATAGCTCAACCTCACTGAGTTCTTGCCCTTCCGGTCCTAGCCTCCAGAGCTTAAGAAACAGGGGCTTCGGTGCTTTCTCTGAACTAGCATTGGATTTCTTTTTCCCCTAGCAATCAGGGGAGGTGTGATTCCAGACTCAGTGTCAACCACAGATGGGATGTGCACGGAACTACAGAGGAATTAGGTTCATTAGCAACAGGACTATCTTGATGAGAACAAGATGCCCGAAATAAGACAACTTGCATTCTGAATAAGGGGAAGTGTGGTTCAGGCCTTATTCTACAACAATGGATTCACAGACTTATGTGGAGCAATGATAGATGGAGAAGCCTGGGTTTCTTTGAATTTCAGAATATGGACGCTCCTGTCTCCTTTTCCACTGCCTCCTAGAAGCATCTCTCTATCTGTCCATCAATCCATTTGACCATCCACTCAACCATCCATTCATCTACCTACCAATCCATCCATTCAGGTACCCAACAACCCAGTCACCCACCTACCCACTCATTCTTTCATCCATCCATCCATCCATCCACCCATTCACTCATCCATACACCCACCCACCCACTCACCCCTCCACTCATCAATCCACCCATCCTCCCTTCTTTCCCCCAACACTTGGTACCAGGTACCGAGTGTTAAAAGTACAAAAGGAAACAATGATTAAAAGAGTTCATTTCCTGTCTGGCTTTTTATAGGGAGAAAAACCGTATATAACTGAAAAGACAAAAAGTTCTAATAGCAGGAAACCAAGGGGGGATCCGAGGCTGGGGAGAAGATGGCCTACTGCGCCTGGTGGGGAGAAAGGTCCTCGAGGAAGCATCCTATAAAGTTAGTAAAGGAAACAGTGACCTTTGGTCAGGGGAGGCCCCAGGTCTGGCAGGGAGGAGGGGCTGCTGCAGCTCAGGGAGCCCCCCCCGTGCAGAAGCCCGGTCATACAGCACTTTTGGTGGCACCGTGTCCCCTGTCGAAAGTTCCGAGGGGACTGGCTGTCCCTGATCAATCCCCTGGAAGTTCTGACTCTCCCTGGAGCCTCCTCCCTGCCCGAGGAGCTGGATTTTCCTTGGTGTTTGCTCTCTGATGTTGGCTGATGCTTGGTCAATATTGTCCTGGTTTCTTTGGCACCAGGATTAAATGCCATGGTCTTACTCAGAGCAATCAACCTCTAGTGTTCAGCCAGCGTGTCCACCCACAGGTGAACAGGGCCTGGGTTTTCCTCCGGCTGCTTTCTCCTGGCCCAGGGCCATCTGCTGGTAGACTCTGGTGCACAGTGACTTTGCCTGTAGACAAATGTTTGGAGGCTCTGGAGGAAGCCTGAGCTGAGCCAGCCCAGTTTGCTTTTCCATCTTCTTGGCATCCCCTCTGAGCTCAGTAGCCATCCCCATTTTTTTCTGGCGAGGATGAGGGTTGAAAACCATTATCTGTTTGCTTCAACCCTGCAAAGTCACAACTCTGCAGTGTGACGGTACTTAACATTTCCATCAACGACTGCAGGCAGTTCAGACGTGTTGCTTTCCAAATGCTCCGACATTGGTTTTGTTGGTGAACCTAAGAAAGTGCGAATTTGGGTTTGGGCAAGTGACTTAACATCTCTGGGCCTCTACCTGTAACATTGGACATGATATAGTGGTCACATCCTGGAAGGTTTAAAGGCATAGAAATTAATATTTGAAGTATTCAGAACACGTTTTATCATAGAGTAAGCATAGAAATATTTATTAAATATAATGACAATAAGGAAGGGTTATATGGCAGTGCTTAAGAACAAATGTGTAGAAGCCAGGCATACTTGGGGTCTAATGTGAATTCTGCCATCTCTTTGCTGTGCAGCCTTGGGCATGTTACTTAACATCTCTGATATTCCATTTATTCTCTGCTAAAGTGGGGATTCCGATAGTTCATCCCCTTAGGATTGTGTAGGCTGAGATGAGGACATGCATGCCATGCTCTTGGCACGGAGTTGGCATAAAACTAATGGCAGTGGGTTTGGACACAGTTATTGTTATTCCTCAACTTGTGCCCCAACCTGGTGGCCAAAACAAAGAATCACAACATCAGACGTGCAAGAGCAGGGAGGCCCTGCACTCCCGCAGGCCCAGCCCTCGTGCACACAGAGCACCACTGAGGGTCGGGCTGTGTGCGGGCAGCGGCTCCTTCGCTCGCCTGGGCAAGCCCTGGAACCAGGTAAGAGCAGCTTCGTTCCATCAGCGTGGATGCTGAGTGAGGACCTGCCCCGGGTGGCCCAGAACTAGGTGACAAAGAGCATCTGCATGCCCACCCCTGGTCCAGCTGACAGTCTTGCTTTTGAGTCCCTGCTTTGTTACCTGATGGCGGGGTGATGGGTCCTGAGTCACCTCAGCCCCCTCAGCCTCACGTTCCTCCTCTGCACAGTGGGGGTGAGGACAGCGGTGCCTAGGGCGCCCGCGAAGGTCAAGTGGAGGAGGTGGGCAGTGCCCTGCTGGACCCCCAGGGAGTGGGGCACTGAGCTTTGCCAGCGGGCCCCTAGTGTTTGCGGGAGTCAGGGGGTTCTCAGCACCCCCCCAGGTTTCCAGAGCAGGCGTTTTGAGAGCCAGGACCTGCCTCTCCCCACGCTCCTCGCCCTCCCGGGTGGCACGTTTATGGGTTTCCAGTGAATCGGGCGTCAACTGTCTCAAGAGGACTCTGCCCTGTTGGGAAGCCGGGGACAGCTGTATGGGACAGAAACCTGGCGAGGAGCTTCTCAGCCGCACGCCCTTGGCGCCAGGTTGTTTTCTGAAGGGTGGCTTTGGACTCTCGGCGACACCTACTACTGAAGAGGGCTTGTCAGTTCCTGGGTCGTCCCCTGGCCTTTTCTCTGCCTCCGGCTATGGTGGTGCAGGTGAGCCAGGAATCCAGGAAGCTGTCCAGCAGCGTCTCAGTGAGGGTCGAAGGGGAGTGAGTGGCACATTCGAATGTGCAGGTGATTCAAGGGAGCTCTGCTTCTTGAGAGGCTGATGGCCAAGGTGGGCACCCGCACAGGTGGCAGGAGACCCCAGGGCAGCTCATGCTCCAGGAGAGAGTGGGATGAGGCTGGTTGCTTTTGTTGAAGGATGTGCCAACCTGGGGACCCTCAGCCGCAGCCCTTCCTCTGATTTCCTGCCTGGGGTCCCCATTGGCCCATCACAATGGGAAGCCCAAGGTCACAGCATGGCATCCTGTGTTGGTGCCGTCCATTCGGGCTGGCCTCAGCAAGAGAGGGGTGGAAAATGGACCCTGCTGGGCAAATGGAGGAAAGGCAGCCGGAGAGCAGAGGCCAATGAGCTGCCTGCACTGGATGGCCCTGGAGAAGCTGGTCCTGTGAGACCAATTGTACTGTTGTTGATTGACTACTGAGCTAGCAATTCCAGGTGCCAATTAAAACTAAGCAAATCTTCTAAAACTAGAATACCCGGCTGCATTGCAATCCAAGAAACACCATTTCTGCAAGGACGTGTATTGAAAAGCCCAGATAATAGAATTATTGGCTGAGGCAAAATGGACCTTTCATTCTTTTCTCCCTACAGGGTCACGGGAGGCACATCTTATCTGTCCCCTCTGCAAACATGTGGCTCTTGTCTGGCCACACGCCTGCAGCCCATGCCGAGGACCCCAGCAGCCAGCAGCACCTGGGGTGGGGATTCCACCCTGTGGGTGCCCTTCCTTCCCCTGCTGAATCTTGTCTTCTTAACAGGACTCAGCTGTCTCTTCTGCCTGCAGCACCTGTTGGTGATCTATGAAATAAATAATTGAGCAAACTCTAAGGACCAAAATAAAGAAAGATGTTGCATCAGGGAACATTCAGTTAAGTTCCTTGGGGGGAATGAACCTCAGCAAAGGCCAGCCATTAAAAAATAACTGCTATCAAATTAGTTGTGAACGTGGCTTCTGTTAAGTGGGGAATCGTGGGCTCTGGGAGGTTCTGTTTATAATGTGTGGCCATCAGCCCCACTGTCCCCTGCGCCCTCTCTCCAGCCAGTGCTGGCTTTCCATGTTCTTGCCTCTTGGGGCTTTAAAGATAGGCTGCAGCTTCTATTCAGGGTGGGTATTGAAACCGCAGAGAACCCCAGCTCTGCTCATCTCCCAGGGACTTCCACGCACCTTTCCTTTCAGCCCAAGACGTAGTCCCCTTCCCCTCTTGCACCTCCAGGTCTCCAGGGAAATCTCTACCTTGGTCTGTTAATGATACCAAGGGTGGGACACGTCCTCCCTGCCTCACCAGGTCTGCCCTACTTAAAATTCCCTGAGGAATTCAGTGGGAACTTTGAGAAAGCCTTCCCTCCTCTGCTCACCCAGACATTTGTCCACTTGCTGTGAGATTCGAGATGATTTCCTCCCATGCCTATCTCTCTGTCTGACAGCCAGGTCCCTGGGGACCAGGAGCGCATCATTGTCCGGCGTCCTCTGCTGCGTTCTGTGCAGCCAATAAATGTCGTACGAATCTCTGCAGTTTCTAGAGTGTCTCAGAGAGTGTGTAGAGGCAATAGCATGTTATCCAAAGTCTTTAAATTTGAAGGAGGCTTGGGAGTTAGGCTTGTTGAGGGTCAGGCTTTAAATGAATAAATAATCAAAGGCAGAAAAGACCAGAACACTAGGTCAAGGACGATGGCACCCTGAAGTTTGTTCCATTTTTCTTTCTAATGATTTATTTCTCCAATTTGCCTGAAAAATTTATGTATCTGTAGGGAATTCTCTCGGCTGCAAGTAGCAGAATGCTCCCTTCCACCAAAGAAATAGTCAATTAAACCTTAAATCCACTTATCTATTTCTGAAGAAGTCTACAGATTAGCAGTCCCGGGACGATGATGATGTCTTAGTGATATCACTCAGGAAGGAATGCCTTTCTGCTTTTCCAAGGAACTGAGCTCAGAGCATCTGCTCTTGTCCTTATTTAAAACGGTGGCCACTGATCTAATGTTGTTTCCTGACAGTATCTAAAGCAGGAAGGAGGTCCTTTGGGACCTCCCTCGTGTGACTCTTTCTGAAGCAGGAAAAGAGTCTAAGAAACCGAACAGGGTTTCCTTCTCTCGATGGTCACACCTGGACTTCCTGCATTCCTGGCCCACCTGCAGACAAGTCAAAGACAACTGTAATGTGTCCCCACATGCCAGGGTTGGCTTGAGCCAAGCCAGACCCATCCCTGAGGGCCAGATGCATCTTTGCCTGGAAAAATAAACAGGGCTCTGTTTGCAAAGAAGAGGGAAGCCAGCTGTCTGCTGCCTGGGCGAGAATCTGTATTGAAACATTTGCTTTGATGTCGGAGTTTTGTAGCAAGGAGAGGGTCCTCTTTGTTCAGGTTTGCATTTCCCTGATATCAGGGTTTATGTCTCAGGATCAAAGACAGAGATTTCCAAACATTCACAAGACAACATTTAGGCTTTTCCTGGGAGGTGGAAGTGTACAGAGGCTCAGAGGAGGGAACCAGGGCTGGTGGGGGGAGGAAGGGGAGGAGAGTCCACTGTGGCAGACAGGGTGGTGTCCAGTACCAAGAGAGGGACAATCTTTCTAATGGGGATGCTGCTGTTTCCATGAGGGCCATAGGCCAGAGTCCCCTTTGCCCTCAGAATTCCTAAAGGGGTCAGCTGTGGGAGGTCAGAGGGATCCAGCTTCTGAATGGAAGGTTCTAGAGCAGTAGCGCTGGGCTGGACCTGAGCCCATGGTCCTGAGAAATCTCTGCCATGCAGGGCCACTTGGAGGAACGTTCAGCATCAGGATTCTGCAGACGGTGCCAGGGTCTGTCAGGAACAGAGACAGCGAGCAGAAAAGCAAGGTGGCCTTATCATGAATCCTCGGGACTGAGCCTGTTTCCTCACCTCTAAAATGGGAATTGTAAGAGCATCTCTTTCGTATAAGGAGGAATAAACACTGTGCTTTGAAAGTGCTTAGTAAAGTATTGGCACATGATACGTAAACAGCTAAGATACTATGGGTGTTATTTTCTAACTTTGTTTGAACAGCAGAAACTCCAAAAGCAAGACTGAAGTTGAATTTCTCAGCAAGTGAGTTGGTGATGTCTTGGAGCTGAAGTCATTTTATTGAGAGAAGGAGAGGCGTGACAGTTTGACTCTCAATGTCCTGGAGCAGATTCCCTTCGGTCACAGCAGGGAGTCATTCGATGTTAAGTCCCTGTGGAAGTCATGCTCTCAGGGGCACAGCCCTGCCAATGTGACTGCTCATGGTCCCAGGGCTGAGGCCTCACCTTGCATCCAGCTGTCCTGTCGCCTGCACACGGAATTAGTCACATTGTGGGTTAGCTAGTCCACCTCTCCACCTCTTTATCCATCTTTCTACCTGTCTGGTATTCCATCTGGGACAGGCACCGTAGCACTATCCCATCAAACCTCATAGAAGCCCTGCAGGCTTGAGCAATAGCCTTCAGGCGTTTTGAGAAACTATCAGGACATACTTTGTCCATAGAGATGCACACGCGCACACTCACACACCTGAAAAACGATTCTATGTTTACTCTATGTGACACTTTCCATTTCAATTCTACTTCAATGTATCCAATTTTGATCTGATAAGAATATTTATTATGAGCCACAATATCAATTTCAGGAATCATGATTGGATTGATTAAGTATTCTCAATTTATGGAGAGAAAAGGGTTGGGGGAGGTTACAGACAGGACTAAAGAAAACCAAGCAGTCACGTCAGAACTGGAATTGACCAGGGACTCCTCTAACACCTGAGCATTGACCATGATGCCCTGCGGCCTCCCACAATGCACCTCTGTGGGGCAGGTGGCTCAAACCTGTGTGCTGCTTGAGCCCAGCTTCCTTTGTGATGGACAGCTCTCAAGTCTCACCCGCCTACCTTGAATTCCGTGGTTCCTGATCCAGCTTCCTCCCAGGAATTGAGATTCCTGCTGGATTTGTGGTGGGCCTGGCAGGGGTAGGCTATGATTTTAAGTTTTGCCAGGTCATTTCACTGTGCATCTAAGGCAGAATCTCCGAAGGGAGAAAACTTATCAGGCTCTGGCTTCCTCTTGTGTCAGTGGGGGCTGAGATTGCAATGCAGGCGAGCTAATTTGCCAGGGCATTTATTACCAAAGATTAAACAATATGTACAAGCAGAAACACAAGACATATTATTAAAGCAGGCATGTGTGCAAAACACAGCGATCTTTCAATTGCAGTATTGTTTCCCTCCTCCCCAGTTGGCTCAGGGGCATGTAATTCCACCGAGTTGCCAGCTGGGGAGGGAAAGATGAAGCCCACTTTCCCGAATTGTCTGGAACGGTCCACTTTCCCTGCGCCTTCCCTCTGGGAGGGAAGAACAATGCCCTCATTGAGCTGCCTTTGTGGCTTGAATCTGAATTTTCTTTAATAATCCTGCTTTCTGTTTGTGTGTAATATTTAAATGCCCTGGGTCATGAGGTCGTCCTTGAAGTTGGGTGGGGGAGGGGGCTTATGCTCATATCTGCCATAAAAGGCCCAAAGAATATAATCGAATTGAATTTCCTGAATAGAATGAAGAATTTATGAATTCTAAGCAGTTTCTCCCCACCAACGGTTGATTCTTAGAGCAGGAGAACTGCCCTTCGTGAATGATGAAGGAGACGTCCTCAGTGAGGCCCAGTCCGATTCCATCTCAGGCAGCAGCATTAAGCATTCACGGTTTGTTTGCTTCCTGATATGGAAGAAAATATTCACTTAGCAGCATCAACTCCCGCTGCATCTACTTATGGCAAATCGGAGTGACCGCCTTTTACTGCTGTAGGTGTGGAAATGCCCCATTCCCCAGGAGCTTTGGAGCTCATCTTGATGGCTTCTTAGCAATCCTCCGTGTGTCCGGCTGTTAAGTGGATGACACAACCCTCTTCCAGAGAAAGATCCAGATTTTCAAAGAAAATGGTAAATGCCAAATTTATGGCTAACCTGGAGACTCACGGCTCTGCATTTAAAAAGAACACGACGTAATGTCCTGCTACTGTGGTCTCGGCAGCACCCTGGAGATGTCTGCTGTGGAGGACTGCCTGTCATTCTGATATGGCTCCTCCTATCCTGTCCCCATCCTAACCACGTGAGATGGAAGCTACCTTAGCCCACTGTTCAGGTGGTAAAGGTAAATGACCCTTGCCCGGTCACACACCTGTACACACTATTGCCAAGAGGGACGCACTGGTCCCAGGGCCACTGAGATCCCTGACTTCACTCCAGAGTGTGGGGAGATGTCACTGGGGAAGAACAGGACGCTTTTGGACACCACACAAGTAAATCCCATGTGCTTGACGTGAGTGAATCTAAGAAAATATCAAGTTAAGTCATACACACAATTTGGCAAACATTACAACCTGGGGCAAAGACTAATAAAAGCAAGATAAATGGATGATAGGAAAAAGCTGGAGTGAATAATAATCCAGGAAGTACCTGTTGAAAATTTTAAGACCTTATCTGAATGATTAGGAGATAATTTTTAAATTGTCAGATAGAGAAAGTGGTGGGTCCTTGATAATGTATTTTTTAAATGGTAAATTTATTATTTCTGGAATAATAATCCCCCAATAAAAGCAGAATCCCTAACTGTTTAGGGGTATAGTCACTGTTATTTTTTAATTTGTTTTAATTAGTTACATATGACAGTACAATGATCTTGACATATCATACATTTGAATCAAATGGGGTATAATTTCTCATTATTCTGAGCACAGGTTGAAGAATCACATTGGTCATGCAGTCACGTATATACATACAGCAATACTAGTGTCTATTTTATTCTGCTGCTCTTCCTATCCCCCCTCCCCTCCCATCACTTCTCTCTACCCAATCTAATGTGACACACTTCTTTTCCCCCTCACATCATCATACATGTAATCTCTATAATGATGAGGGTCTCCTTCCTTCTTCCGAGCAATTCCCCTTCTCCCTCCCTTTCCCTCCCACCTCTCTTCCCTATTTAGTGGTAATCTTCTTCTCGTGCTCTTCCTTCCTATCCTATTTTGAGTCACCCCCCTTCTATCAGAGAACACATTTGGCCTTTGTTTTTAGGGATTGGCTAACTTCACTTAGCATAATCTGCTCTAATGCCATCCATTTCCCTGCAAATGCCATGATCTTGTTATTTTTTAGTGCTGAGTAATATTCCATTGTGTATAAATGCCACATTTTTTTTTATCCATTTATCCATTGAAGGGTATCTAGGTGGTTCCGCAGTCTAGCTATTGGGTATAGTCACTGTTATGTTTTATCCACAGGGCAGTCCAGTGCTGGAGGCCTCACAGACCCTCAGAATATGTTGCAGCAGTTTGGTGTGGCTGAAGAGTCCAGGTACCCTCTCCGATCTAACTTGCTGTGTGACCTCAGGCAAACCACATCATCTCTCTCTGTCCTCATTTTTTTTCCTTATAAAGTAAATGGGATGAGAAAGTCTTTGTCTAGAGCATGTTCTAGAGCTTCTTCTGAGAAAGGTGAATTAAGTCAAAATTTATTTAGTGGGCACCTCTTCCCAGGATTTTTTTCCTTTTAGTGAAGTAGGAGAGCTCAAGAGCAGGGACGTTGGAGGTAGATTCCCTGGCTTATTGTGCTGTGTGACTTTAGGCAAGTTACTTAGTAACTCCCTGCACCTGGTGTCCCTGGGAAAATGGTGTTCACACTCGTCAACTGCCCAATTGTGGACACCTGGGATACCGCAAATGTTAGCTATTAATTTAGTTAATATGCGCCAGGCACTATTGTAGGTGAGAACGGCAGTGCTGATTTCCTACCACCAAATCACATTCATCCTCCAAGGGAATAAAGAGAATGATGATAGTCAGCATCTGGCTTCACTGTTTGCCAAGGTTAACTTGGCAAGGATGCTCAAACAGGATGCTCAGACACCACATGTACTTTCAAAAGTCGCCAGCAGGTGGCGGAGTGGGATTAGGTTTTAGATGGTCAGGTTTTGCTGGTCCTCCAGCCTGGGGTTAAATAGATAATAGTTTGTTTTTCTTTCTTAATACCTAGAACTATCAGCATCTTGTATAGATAGAGGCTCAGCTTGTCACTGCTATAGATGCATGGGGTGGGGGCTCTGCGGCTAGTGCTCTTGTTCTAAAACATCAGACCTGCGGGCACCTCCTGGGGGTAGCAGGTAGGGGGGCAACTCCAGACTTCTTGTTAAGTAAAAGACAAATGTCCCCTGTTTAGGGTTGAGTATTTTTCTACGTTATTAATAATATCTATGATCAGAAAATCTGGATCCCTAATGGAGGCTGAGTTCAGCTTGGTTGATGCCCCTGGGTCTGACTAAGAAAGCTTTGAATAGAGGAGGTGGGCTCAGGATGCTGCAGCAGTCACCCAGTGGGCCTCGGGAGGGGCCCCAATGGTAGGGGCAGCCCAGAGGCTTATCAGGCTGGGAACACATCCCGCACAGAGGCAGTGTCCTGCCCACAATGCCTTGCACACCCCTTTGAAAAACCAAAGCTTGGGTCCAGAGGCCCTCACCCCAAGACCCCTGCCTGGTGTCCTGTGGCCCCACACTGTAGCTCAACCTCACCTGTGATAGAGACTGCTCAGCCTGCCCCAGGTGCAGATCTCTATGTGTGCAAAAGAGAGTTCTTGACACCCGCCCTGCAGGTGGCGCTTCGCAACCTGCCGGCCCCAGTCCTGCAGAGCCAAGACTGGCCTCATCTGTCCCTCCCTGTGTGTCAGCATCTCCTGGGCAAACAGGCAGCAGGTAAGGCCGTGGGACCTGCCTCCAGCTGCTCTCTGCCCAGCTGGAGCGCTGGAGGTCTTGCTCCATCAGCTCCTCTGTCCCTGTTGCCCTGGGGACCCCCGTGGTCCATGGTCTAGTAGGCAGAGACTCTGATTAGCCTGCATTGCGCTAAGAGCCACCAACCCTTCCGCCCTCCCCTCTGGGCCCCGTCCTAGACCGGCAACTTGATAACTGCAAGGTGTTGGAGAGAAATGGGGAGTGAGAAAGGAAGGAAGGGAGGAGAAGCCGAGGTGCAGGCGGGAAGAGGGAGGCACAGACCCAATCAGGACAAAGCATGATTAAAAAAATATATATATTATAGGCTTGTAACGTGGGTCCACTTTGTGCTTTGAATTCTGTCCTTGCTGCTCTGCTACTGCGACTTAGTTTTAAAAGGACATGCTTCTTTCTCTTCCTCTCCCCCTCCCCCTCCCTCACCTCTCCCCCTCCCCAATCTCAGGGGAGACAGGTGTACCTTTCTTCCCTCTCCTGGGCCCTAGGCCATTATCTGTCCTGGAGCACACACTCACCATGGGGACAAAGGAATTCAGACTTGGGGATGGTACCAGAAGATCTCAGAAACGGCCATCTCCCAAGTGAACAAGTGAATTACAACGTGACACAGAACGAGTGGAAGGAGCCTTTGAATCATCTCTTTGGAAACTCCCCGTTCCCCTGGATGGGCAGAGTCACAGCCCCTGCCTGGGTCAGGAGTCCCCTGTGCTTCTCCTTTGCCAGCAGAGCAACAGAACTTCTTTTTCCTTTTCCTCAAAACCGTGTCCTCATTATCAGATTGGCTTTAGGGACAAGGATGGAGCTTTCGGTAAAGGATGATCTCACGGGTGTGGGATTAGTCACAGATTCCCAGCCTGCCCAGGCAGACCTTTAATTCCTAGCTGAGTTCCCCCACCTGACACCCTATTCTACTCCTCCCTCAGTCTTCAGCCTCCTGCCTGGATTCTGGGACATTCTCATCCAGGTACTTCCTGACCTCACTACATTCAGGTCTCTGCTCAGTGCCATCTCTGTGCTGGCCACCTGCTCCAGTCACCCAGCTCTCCTGTCCTCTCCCCTCTCCGTCATTCCTGGTAGCTCTCTGGCCACCGGGCAGTATATTAAACTTCTGCATGCTCACTTTTTATCACCTGTATTCCCTGACGACAATGTCATTTCCATGAGAATGGGGCCTTGCTGCACTCTGTCCAGAGCCCAGGCCTCAGACTGGTCACCCTTTATCACTTGGGAACTTGTTAGGAATGCAGGCTGCTGGGCCCCACCCAACTCGAGACCAGCCCATTCAGACACTGCAGGGTGCCACAGGCCTGCCCTTGGTGAGGCTCTGTTCCTAACAGGGCTCGGTATCTGGCTGGTTGAGCCAGGGCACAAGTGACATCCAGAGCTGCTCTTAGTTTTTTACGATGCAAGATGAGGGGATCAGCAAGGAGGAACTGGGTGTGAGCTGGAGGAGGCAGGTGACTCCTCCAGGGGCAGGACCAGGTGGAGCTTCAAAGGGAGACCCCAGGAACAGGAAGCAGGATGTAGGAAGAGGAAAGAGTGGGAGGGGAGTGTTTCAGAAAGATGTCCAGAAATGACCCTGTTTTGTGAGACGATGGGATGAGGGAGTAAAAGGGGATTTTAAAGAAGTGTCATGACTACACGTCATGACATTTGTACAGAAGAAATTCTGTACAAATAAAAAAAATATAAAAAAGTCTTGAACTGTGCAGAATTTTCCTCAACTGACAGACTTTGTCTCTGGTCCTACGACTCCCATGGGACTGAGCCACACTGTCATGATTGAACAGAGCTCCACTATATAGGCTCCAGCATCACCATCTTCTCAGTAAGACCTGGCCCATAGCTGACCGCTTCTGATACTGACCATCTATGGGGAGCAAGGGCCTGAGCTTTGATCCATGTGGACTTGGGGCCAAATCCGGGATACTTGCTTGTTCCCTGTGCCCTTGGTACTAGCTGCACCCTTTGGCACTTGACTTGGCTTTTGTAAGCAAAGTGAAGCTAATAATACCCACCTTGGCGAGTTGATGTGAGGATTACCCATGTCACACCCCCCTGGCACCGAGACCCATTGGCGCCACTTTATGAATACCGCTCCCCCTTCCCTGACCCTCTTTTCCCTCTCTTAGCAAAGCTTAGCGATTGTACAAGTAGGAGGATTAACAGACCCCAGGTGAGATGCAGCTGACCACGGTCATATCTGCACCAAACTTCAAGCTGAGCAGACCGAGAGCAAACAAGACCAGCAGGACATGGCGGCATCATCGTTGGGATATGCTTAAAAAGCAAGTGAGCAGGTTTCCTGAAAGTTCTGGCAGGAGACTCCGGAAGAAACAGGGTCAGCCCCTGAAACCATGGAGCTGCTGTGACCTTTGGAAGCAGTGACCGTCTGTCCTCCTCCGGCAGGCGTGTGTTCTGAGGCCAGCTGGGATTCCTGATGTGCCGCAGCGGGGAGCATAGCACATCCCCACGGGGTCACTGAGTGTTTTAGGCAATTGCTTTCTCCAGGTCACTGTGGTCATTGAGGCGTGGGGTGGCACCATGTTCCAGCCTGTGACTGGTCTGATTGATAGCAATGAGGCACGCCCTTCGTGGGTGCCCACGTGTGCGGGGAAGTGCCAGCTGCGAGGGCACCAAGAGCAAAGCCAGGTGGTGGGATGAGGAGGCAAGGATCGCTGGGTGTGTGGGGGGAGAAGCAACTGCCATTGACCAAGGGCTGCACATTGGGCCAGGTGCTCCCGGGAAGACTGGGAAACTGAGTCTCAGAGGCTCCACAGCTGAACCCAGGGCACACAGCCCGGACACGATGGCACCAGGATGCAGAGCTAGCACCAAGCTCCAGGAGCTTCCACCAGGGGATGCTGAGAAGTGGCCTAGAAGGTGGCCGTAATGTGGCTTCAATATTCCCCAGTGCACTGCAAAGATATTTTTGAGCAAGAGGAATAAGCAAATTACTGTGTCAGTACCCGCCTTTTTTGATGACAGAAGAGTTCTTAGTATGAATATCATCCAGTAAAAATTAATTTAGTGTGGAGTATAGCTCAGTGGTTGGGTGTTAGCCTGTGTGAGTTCCTGGGTTCAACCTCCAGCACTGAGAAAGAAAGAGAGAAGGAGAGAGAGAGAGAGAGAGAGAGAGAGAGAGAGAGAGAGAGAGAGAGAGAGAGAGCAAGCCAACTTATCAGGAAGAAATACTACTTCTTTTTGTTTTTGGGTTTTTTATCTTATTTATTAATTATTTTATTTATTCTAATTTGTTATATATGACAGCAGAATGCAATTCAATTCATATTACACAAATAGAGCCCACTTTTTCATGTCTCTGGTTGTATTCGTGCCTTCACACATGTACCGAGGGTAGTGATGTCCCTCTCACTCCACCGTCTTTCCTACTCTCATGTTTCCTGACGCCTGGGAACTGAGTTCCACTCTCTAGACTGCACCTATTCATTGAGATGCTCTCCCTCTGGCTGGAAGAACAACTAATAAACTCTGTAAAGTTCTTGGCCCCTTTGGAGTACTACTATAAATCTTCCCGACTCCCACAGAAGTCCAGGCTAAGCCAGATCGCGGCCACGTGCAGAAAGAGCAGGGCTTGGAAGAGACAGAGGCAGGCTCTGCTGGTTTTCTCATGAGACTTCAGTTAGCTCAGCTGTAAAATGGGGATAATCACCTCCATTGGTCAGAATCAAGTTCAGTGCTCAGGAGGCCTGAGCAGATGGTGGCTGACCCATCATCATTAATGGAGAAGAGGGAGAAAGCCATGGACCCTCCCCGAGGAGGCTGAGGTTGGCCAGCAATGTGACTTGCTGTCCCTGGGCAGTGGCGGGGAAGGGTAGCTCCTGTCTTCCAGAAGAGACTTGCGGGGGCTGATGGACAGGCCTCCAAACAACTCCACCAGAGAACCCTGTTCATCCTCTGCCCACTCACCTGCAGGTCTCAGGTGTTGAAATAAGTCTCCTTAGATCAGTTGCGCCCAAGGATGGGCGCAGGGGTCGAAATACTACAGCAGGCGGTGACGTCGTGAGTAAGGGAAATGAGGTACTAAGAAATCATGCAGATTATCACTCATCATCTTGACAGTGGCACTTGTCAGAGGCCTCGACGTGCCAGTGGATGTGGTAGAACTTGAAGGTGGTGTGCGGCAAGAGTGTTCCCAAACTCACGTGGAAGACGCTTTGGAAGCATTTTATCTCATCAACCCCGAAGCTCTCCTCACCCTGAAATCCTGAGATTCTGATATTCTAGTCGTGCAGAGGGGCTGGTCCTTTAGAAGAAGCAAGTCATGACGTCAGCTGCTGGATGAGGCAAAGCCCCCTTGCCTTTCGTGTCTGGAGGCATCTACAGGTACTTGTTCATGTTCCCCGCTTTGGGGTGGATATGCATTTACCAGGCCCATTTGTTCCTGTGCATTTAAAAGGCCCATGCTGAATTTTAGAATCAAGGGGAAGGTGGAATGCTCTTCTGAGTCCCCCGTGGTGCAGGTTGCAAGCCAACCTCGAAGCACACCCTGAACTTGCACTGATCAAGAGAAGCTGAGACGGTGATAGCCACAATCAGCCTTAGGACAAAGCAGTTGTGATGGCAAAGGCTTCCAAGTTTTGCTTTTCATTTTAATGTTATCTTTATTTTTACAGCATCCTTTTCCTTAAACAGAATGCCTTTATTTTATTTACTTATTTAATGTGGTGCCAAGGATCGAACCCAGTGCCTCACACATGCCAGGCAAGCACTCTACCACTGAGCCACAGACCAATAGTATCCTCAACTAATAGAACTACTAAACAGAAAAATAGTGACAGCCCCTAATGCATTTCTGGGGGACAGTTGCAAAGCTTCTGTGGAGGGTTTTGAGTCCGTGAAGTCCAGCTTGGGGAGCTCAGGACTGGATGGCTGGGGTGCGGATGCGAGGTCTGCCGTGCAGCTGGAGCTGGGCTGAGTGCTAGCCCATGTACAGGCCATGGCCCTCCCGCAGCCAGCTCCCGCTCCCTGCCACACTGCAGGGCTGGGGCTGGAGGAGAGTACCCGCAGGGAGGTGGTTGCCCAGGACAAGAGTTGAACCCACAGAATCAATTACTGGCTTTCTGCTGTTGCTTCAACTAATCAACAGCTAGGCAGGGCTGAGGAGGAAATTGGGCGTGTGTGGAGTAATCATTGACCTACTGAGGAAGGGTTCAGAGAGGACAGGATGTTTGTAGCTTTCTTGTTAAAGTGTGACTTCAACCAAGGGGATGCAGGGCACTGAGTTCAGGGATGGGATCTGTGTCAACCGGAGCAAGTCCAGCCGGGTGCCTGGGCGTGTGCTGACGAGCACGGGAACAGCTGAGCACAGGATATTGAAAAACACACGCTACATCTAAAGCAAATAACGTGAATGTGCTGTCTTCCAAGTTCCCAGCTCAGCGCTTCATGAAATGTGGAACTATGGCCACCAGAGATAGGGAGAGAGTTTGCAGCCGTTAGGTGAGCACCATTCCCGGGAAACCAGATGTGATGTGGGCTTATTTTAGGAAGAACCATGAAATCTGTGCTCCCAGCAGATTTTTAAGTGTGCTGTTATTATCTACAGACACACAGTAGGTTGGACAGGGGTCATCACATCTCAGAGGTCATTCTTTCCCTGGAAAGTTTGTTAAGGTGCAGATGCCTGGTCTTCACTCCCCAGTGGTGTCGATAATATATGTTTAGGCTGGGGCCCAGCTACATTTTAAACAAGTGCCACAGAGGATGCTGATGCGACTGTTCTGTGGAACCCACTTTGAGAAGCACTGGACTAGGGGTAAGTGAAGGAGGGCTTCCTGGAGGAGGTGAGGGTTGAGCTGAGATCTAAGTGATGGATATGAGGTTGCTATACACAAAAGACACAAGAATCTCTAGCGCAATACTTCACAAATGTGGCCCACAGACGGGGGTCTGTCTGCAGTCTGTCTGTGGCCAGTCCACATCAAGGTAGCTACAGAGATTTAGTGTTGAAATCTTGGGTGGCTGTTTGCCAGTGTCAGGACCTCCCAGTGTGATCCGTGGATCCCCCAGTGGACCCATGAGGGGATCACACAGGACACATGATATGAACAAGCTGTGGATCATGGATCTGTGCAGGATGGGTTAGAAGTTAAGCCAAATGAAAAACCTCAAACTGTTTCTTCCCTACAGGGAGGCAAGAGAGCAGCTGTCTTTGAGCAAATGAAGGATGTATATTTTTTTATTTTTTTTGTTTAAATTTATTTACTTATTCTAATTTGTGATACATGACAGCAGAATGCATTTCAATTCACAGTACACATATAGAGAACAACTTTTCATGTCTCTGGTTGTACACAAAGTAGAGACACACCATTTGTGTCTTCATACATGGACTTAGGGTAGTGATGTCCATCTCATTCCACCGGCTTTCCTACCCCCATGCCCCCTCCCTTCCCCTTTCTCCCCTTTGCCCTATCTAAAGTTCTTCCATTCCTCCCATGCTCCCCCAACCCTATTATGGATATATATATATATATATATATATATATATATATATATATATATATATACACACACACACACACACACACATACACACAATGGAACATTACTCAGCATTAAAAAATAATAAAATCATGGCATTTGCAGGTGAATGGATGGAGTTGGAGAAGTTTACTTCATGCTAAGTGAAGTAAGCCAGTCCCAAAAAACCAAAGGCTGAATGTTTTCTCTGAAGGATGGTTATGGTGATGGGGCCTCAGGTGTGAGATGCAGGTAGCAGCAGGTGAACTAGAGAGGAAGGGGTCAGCTTGCTACCTGCGTAAGAACCTGAGATGTTATCCTTGTGCATGTGGACACCCCACGTGGGTTTAAACTCAGTGCTACATCTGGGCACCTGCCCCCCTGTCAGATTTTAGCAAAACCCTTCTGGGAATTTGGGTTCCCATTTCTCGCTGTTTCCAAAACCAGGCAAGACTAGGAAAGCTGTTTGTCTGAACCTTCTGCTTTTTACTTACTTTTCTTGTGGGGGTTTCCTCTCCCTTCTGAGGCTGGGCTTGGTGGTGCTCACCAGGGTGGCGACTCCCTGGCTCTGAGCCCCTTCACACCTACCCGCCAGCCCATCCCTTGCTCCCTGTCAGCTGAGCTCGGCCTCCAGCCTGGGTCTCTGGGCCCATGTGTCTCACTGGGGAAGGACGGCCACTGGTGTCTTCAGACACCCTGGTGCTACACAAAAACCTTTCAACCTCTTGTTTCAAAAATTTCAAACTGCAGAAAAGTTGAAGGAATAACAACAGATACTACCTTTTTACCCTGCACCCAGACTCTCCATGTTGTTAGCATTTTGCCATATCAGTCTTCTATTTTGTAATAACTATGATACACAACACATATTATTTTTTTCTGCTAAACCATATGAAACAGGCCCCTTTGCTCCTCACAATTTCAGTTGAGTCTCTATTAAGAGTAAGGACATCATCTTAGATCAAATCATCGAATTCAGATAAGTTAACATGGGAGCCATATTATTAGGCTATATTATAATATTGTATAATTCAATACTGTGCTATTATTCAAATATCCCCAATTGTTCCTCAAAATGCTATTCTATGTAGTTAATTTGCAATCCAAGATCCAGGGCCATATGTTGCGTAGCTGGCTCTCTTCAGCTCCATTTCCATGGAAGCGTTCCTCAGCTCTTTCGTGCCTTCTGACCTCGGCAGCTTTGGAGCACCAAGGCCGGTTGCTCTGTGGGCTGACCCTCAGTTTGGTTTGCTCTTCTGTTGGTTCCTTCCTGGGTTAAACATTTTGACAGAGAAACCGCAGGTGCAGGGCTGTGTTCTTGGCACATCACATGGGGAGGCAAGGATGTCCCTCTGTCACGCACTGGGAATGCAGAGCGAGGTGGGTCTTTGACATTAAGATGCAATTCACCAGAATGAACCTCTTGCTGAGACGGCTTTGGTGGGCGTACAGGCTGTGTTGGGACAGGTGGGGAAACCCTTCTTCACTCTGTGTGAGGGCAGAGTCTCAGCCAGCCCCCATCAAGGGACATGTGGTCAGCAGTCAGGTCACCCCCTGGATCCCCCAGGGCTGGCATCCTAGTGAGCAAGGACAGGCAATGATGGTGACCTCAATAAGAAGTCCATGCCAGGAGGTTGTGATGAATGCCGTGACGGCAATAAAACAAGAGAGTGGTCGAGAGTCAGGCTGAGAGAAAGTCACCATCCACAAAACCATACCCCTGCCCTCCTAGAGCGCCCCCTGCAGTGGGGGAGGCCAGGGAGACCCCGATGGGTAAACCTGGAGCACTCAGGTGGCTTCAAGAGCCAGGAAGAGGCTTGAGGGGGTAGGCCATGTTCTGCACAGGCAGGACCTTGCTTAGTAGGTGACATTTGGGTGGAAATGGGGATCAGGGGCCCAGGCAGAGGGGCCTGAGAGCAGCATTGGAGGCCAGAGCCCACTGTAGCAAGGGAGTGTGGTGACCTGAACAGGATAGGGGTGAAGGGAGGGGACAGAGAGGACAGGAGGAAACAGGAACCAAGGTATGGCCAGGGATGGAGCACAGAGGCCTTACAGGCCATGGTGAGGACGTTGGATGGCCTCCTAGTGAGCTGGGAAACCGTTGGGAGGTTGAGAGCTGGGAGCCATCCTCCACAGTTTAAAAGTCTCACTTTGGCAACGATGTGGAGAAATCAATGAGGGAGAGCGAGCAGGGACATCCATACCCTGAAGGAAGCCGGCTCGGGGGCTTGATCTGGTTTTGTTGACCGTCGTCTCCCCAGGGCCTGAGATGGACGCTCAGTATCTGTTAAGGGAATGGGGGACGGAGGGGAACAGCCGTCATCTTCCTTCACCATCAGCATCCAAGTGTGGGCTCCTCCCTGCCCCGGGGCAGGTTTGCACCGTGTCCGTCCAGCTGAGGAGGACCACATCTCCCCACATCACATTCCTCTCAGTTTCACAGTTGGGTTGTGCACGAGAGAGGTTTGCACAAGATTCACCGGCAGAAAGTGAAGGCCTGATGGTCACTACCGAGCCGACACTTTGATGGCCCTTGGCAGCAGTCCCTGGTCTGCAAGCTGGTCTCACTGGCATGAAGCGGTGGCTCTGTCCACAGCTCCTGAAGCCACGGAGGGACAACGCCTTCTGCTCTTTGAGTCCCGGTCCAGGCAGGCGTGTGACTGCGTGGTGAGGCATCAACTGCTGGTGCAGGTCACTCACACCCTTGGGGTCAGAGGTGATGAGGAGTGGCACGATTTCTGCAGGTCATGGAGTTTGCAGGGTGTTCCCCATCTCCCCGGACCATGCTGTCCTCTGGACGGCCAGTTCTGCTGACACCAGCCCGAGTGTGGTCCCATCACCCTTCACCCTTCTCTATGGCTCCTCATGAATCCCCTTCCCAGATGAGCCCTGAGCACACACACAGGCTGAATTCAAGGACTTCCTAATCTTAGGATTTCTTTATTCTAAATTTTAGGGGAGAAAAATTTCAAATTTTGAGTAAAATTTACAAAGAAAACTATTCTGCCACCAGTGATGTTCGACCAAGCCTACCATGGCGTTTTCAAATGGATCAAGATGTTTTTCTTTGCATTTGGAAGCTGTTTGGTGAAGAAGCAGTTTTAGCTGTTTGTTTGCCCAGGAAGGATCTAGGAGCACTCCTCGGAGTCGGTTTTGCAACATGTGAACCGAGTGCTCCCCGTGAGTGGTGGAGGTGGCCAGGTGCAGCTGGCAATCATTGGCAGGCCCCCGCTGTCTCTGCCCCTGAGCTGTGACCTTTCACTGAGTTCCTGCGATTAAAGTTCAGTCCCAGGTGGAGGCCAGACCTCAAAAGATCCTAATTTTGGGACAAATGTGGGGTGGGGGAGAATGACTTTTCAGATCCAAGCAGGAGCTTGCAGGTCAGATCCTAATGCTTTCTAGAGCTAAGAAAGTGGCATAAAGGGACCAGTGGTAACCTGGGGCGGACCTACCTCAGGGGCAGCTGCAGTTCAGCCTGCCCATTCTTTCCACCCAGGGACGTGCAGCCTTGGTACACAAACCTTCCACTTGATTGATTCATTTTATTTTTTGATCTGATTTTTTAGCATGTAATGTTTGTAGATAGGAATGAGGTCCAGTGTGACATCTCAACGCATGCATTCAGTGTGCATGGATCGAATTAGAGTAATTAGCATTTCCAGCTCCTTATCATTCCTTTAGTTTGGAGCCTTTGATCTCTGCTCTCCCACAGCTTCATAAAATAAAATATGACAGGACATTGTGCACTGTGGTTGTCCCACTGCACAGTGGAGCACCAGAGCCCTTTCCTCCTACCTATCTGTGTTTTGGCACCTGTTTCTATTCTTCTTTCATGCCCTTCCAACCTTTAGTAATTGCTAGTCCACACGCAGATCAACTTTTTATGGGGAATGTGCCTTTCTGTGACTTTGCTTGCCTTTTCTTCCCTACTGTTGTTGAGTTCCTTCCCTTTGGCTGCAAAGGACATGATTTCATTCTTCTTTGTGGCTGAATAATATTCCATTGTGTACGTACCCCCACATTTTCTTCATCCACTCATCCCCTGATAGACGCCTAGGTTGTTTCCATACCTCAGCTATTTTGAATGGCGCTGCAATAAACAGGAGCAAGCAGGTGTTTGATAGGCTGATCTCATCCGCTTCCACACCTTCCATTTGAAATCTGGAATTCATGTGAAATGTTACTTTTTAATGTTAACAACCGATTATACTTTTTTTAAAAAAAAATGCAAAATGAGCCAAATGCTATGTGTCTGCAGGCTGGACAAATCCCAGTGGTCATTTATGGCCTGCTCAATATAAGAGGCCACTGTGGTGGCAGCACCTGCCTGCCTCAGAGCAGCTAGCTGCCCTTGGTGACCAGCTGGACCACTCATTTTTTTTTTTTTTTTTTTTGCTGAGACTCATGTAAGCAAAACAGGAAAACAGGACTGTTAAACCAGTTGGGTCCTTGGGAGAGTGACTAGAGAGGTCAACCTGGAAACCTGGAGATGCCAGACAGGAAGGAAGGACAAAGATAAGAGAGGGACTTGGCCGTCTGCAGGGAACAGACAGATTCTGTTGGCGGGGTCAAGAGTAAGAGGGTGAAAGAAGAGAACACAGAACTTGGCAGGTGCATCCTAGCCCCCAGAAGGTTCCTACACCCAGAAATGCTGGGACGTTAAGGCTGAGCCTCTCTTCCTACCTTTCCCATGAGATTTTTCATGAGCACAGGGAAGTACTTCTTTTGTCGAATTTTACTGTTGAAGAGATCTACAGGGATCTTTATTTTTTCAACCTTTAAAAACATTATTTATTTTTGTCTTTTAGAGGTAAATTTGAAATGAGCTCTAGAAAAGCTTGCAAGAGGCCCGTGCTGACAGCCCCTAGGCAGAGGGTGAGGCAAGGGATGGGTGGGAGGACGAGCCCCCCGAGAGGCCCGGCTGGTCAGCGGGGGTTTCTGTTATGCAGCTGTAGCCCCATGTGCCAAGTGGGAAGCCCACAGTTTTGCATATGAAATCTCCAGATTTTTAAAAGTTGTGGGTGAATTCAAAAGTTTGAAACACACCATGCAAGCCAAATAAGGCTCACCTACAGTCCACATTTGACGGGGAATCACCGCCAGCCTGAGACCTGTGCTAAGGAACCTTCTGGAACCCCAGTGTTTCCTGGCAAGGTGCAAGGTTCTCACTTAAGTCCTTGGTGTGATCGCCTTTCCCTCCTCATCCTGTTGTGGACTTAGAGAAAGACCGGGTTTTACCTCTTTTTCTCGCTACCATTCACCAGTGTGTGCTTATTCAGCAGAGATTCAGGAACTGTTAAGAATTAAAGAACATTCAACTCTCATGCCAGCGCGGTTTTTTATTAAAGAATCTTCTTTTTATAGTAAACTAGGAAGAGGATGTTCAGAGTCCAGGTTCATAAGGTGCAGAGGGTTCTTTTTTTCTTTTCTCCTCAGCAGAGGCCAAAAATAGAATTTAAAAAATTCTACTTGGTAAATGTTTAATGCCAAATACTACTCTGTCCCCGGACTCATGCAGCTGCTGGAACTTTTTCTGCCTCTGCTCTTGGGATGCAGTGCTGACCGGGAGGCTGATTCCACCTTTCGTGCCCAGCTGTTTCTATTTCTTGATTCTTTCTGAGCATCTTTAATGCAACAAGTAAAACAGCAGCACAACACCTGGCTTGACGAGTCTTTCTCCCCGATTTTCACGCAAACCAGGAGAATGAGTCAGAGAAGGGTTGTGACGGTGGACTTCAGTTTCAGGCGAAGACCGTCCATGAAGACCCGGCAACTTCACCAGCCTCAATTTTTTCCTATTTAGTGAACAAATGTGTTTGCTTGAAAATACAAATTAATAGGGTCCCTGAACAGGCATCATCCTTTCAAGAAATACTAAAAAATGTTATTATACTTCCAACATTTTAAAATAGGAATTTTAATTTACTAAATGGGGAGAGAAAATCTGAATTTTCATCCATTAAAATTTAGGTTCCAAGGCACAGGGTGTGAGTGTACACACACACACACACCACACACACACACATTTCCAAGATATAGGTAGCGGGCAGGTGTTCAGTGAGACCAACCAC
Organism: Urocitellus parryii; assembly: GCF_045843805.1. Taxonomy (NCBI): domain Eukaryota; kingdom Metazoa; phylum Chordata; class Mammalia; order Rodentia; family Sciuridae; genus Urocitellus; species Urocitellus parryii. Next base: position 189,573,433 of record NC_135536.1, on the reverse strand, counting down.
ATCACCTTATACAAACAGACCCCACGTACAAACAGAAGGCCCAGGAGGCACACTGTGGGTGGACTGTCTAATTCCTTGTCACTCCCTGGCCTCTGGCTGTTCAGTGAGGCAGAGGGGATTGCTCAATTCACATTCACAGTCTTTCCATGACCACAGCAGGTGTGGTGAAATTCGTAATCGGAGTCCACTTTCTACATCCCTCTGTAATGAATGGTGAGCCTGGGAGAGTATCTCTTTAGAAGTGACTCTTTGGCCAACAAAGACCCATATTGCTGGTTATGTGACCCAGGAAGCAGATATTCACTGTGAAAAGACCAGTGGGGATTAGAATATCTCTGTTGGGATCATCAGAGTCTCAAGGGAAGAAATAGTTTCCCCAGATTGTGTTTAGTTAAGTTTTGTAAGCAGCTGGATGCTAGAACCACAGAGCCTGGGGGTGGATTTCCGGTTTGCCAGCTTCACTGATTGGCCACCTGGGGTTGGTGAGATGAGTGAGAGGGGAATAATGGTGCCGGATCCTAACTTGGTTGGTTGGGAGGGTTAAGTGAGCAGGTGGCCCTGCACAGCAACTCAAGGCATCTGAGGGCTGATGTATTCTGAGCCTTCAAGCTCCAAGCTTCAGACCTGGTCCTGAAAGCACACACATACACCCACCATTTGGTGGTCTTTTAGGGGTTCTCCTTGCATCCTCAAGTTAATGTCCTCTGTTATAGAAAACACCCCAAAGAGACACAGAACGGTGTGTTTACTTACAAGAACCACCTCAGTCCTGGTCAGGACTCCTTAAGTCTCTTACCAGACAAATAGGTCAATGGGTAGAGGGAACCAGCCTGGGCTCCTTTTTCAAGGGGCTTGAAAGTTTTGTCTTGTTTACGAGGAGGGATTTTCCAAGTGGTAGACTGTTCATCCGGCTCCTTCAGAGAAGGAAATGGAAGGAGTCAGGAGAGGAGAGTGTTTATCCTGGGCTGAGCCTGTGAGCTCAGCAGGGACTGGCCTGTGGGCACCTTCTTCCTGGTGGTTCCCAGCATTCCTTACGGTGCTCTGGAGAAGGCCCCTCTCCATCATTCTGGGTTCAGACCCATCCAAGGCAGGCCGCCTATTAATCAGGCTCTCCAATCCCAGGGAGGAGAACCAACATGGTAGCCTCCGTCTGAGTCACTCAGAACAGCTGGAGGGGTGGGGTGACCAGGTTCACTGGGCCTGATTCCCGCGAAGGCAAAGTCATGTTGCCTCTTGCTAAAGACAATCAAGTAAGGAGGCCCTGTTGATTCCGAGTCTGGCTCTTGGTGCCAGGGCAAACCCCAAATGGCTTTGAAAACCTTGAGTAGGCTTAAACGTTGAAGAGGAATGTGACCGTCACTCAACAGTGTAGGCGCTCAATAAATACCTGAGGCATGAATTCAAAGGAATACACAGTGAAGATGGGCCACAATTAACGGAACTAAATTAGTTCAGGCAATTATTGAAAGTAAACTAATTAAAGGAAATATGAAGAAATTGGATGAATAGCAAAGATAAAATGATGGTCTTAGGTTGTTCAGAAACCTGATCCAATGAACAGTTAAATCTTAGACTCTCTCACTCTTTTTTTTTTTAACAAATTTATTTTCCTTCAATTCAGGTTTCTCTTAGATCTGGAATGTTCTACAACATCCCCAAACAGATTGAATTTCAGTCATGTCCCACATTGATCATGCTTACATACACATACACACGTAAGCACGGCTTTGCTTAACCGTTGATTATGGCTTAATGGTTGATTATTGACATAGGTTTCTATTTGTAGATACCTAATTCATATCTATTACACGTGATCTTGGCATTTTTTTTATCCATTAGAAATGATTTCCCCAGGTCTCAGTTATTTTATAGACCCTGATAAAACCTGATCCTAATTCAGAGTCATAACAGGGCTGATATGAGCAACCCTTAAGAGGGTATATATGTTTTATGGCTCCATCAATAAATGAACGCATTCCTAAGGTCGTTCTGAAGCAAAACGATCCTCAAGGTTATGTACTGGACTTTATATCCTTGATAAATCCAGGTGGCTCTGCTCTGTACCTGGGTAACTAGAGATGAGACTGTTTGGGGCTTGTGAGGGACAGATGAACTCCCCCATGATCTAAATGCCACAAAAGAAAAGGACAGGTGACAGCATGTGTACTGGGATCCCAAAAGGGAGATTGGGACCTCAGAGGAGCATGGCTTCAGAGAGTATGTGAATTAATGCAAACTGATGCTCTAGGCAATGCCATCCTCAAAGAGGGACATCTAACATTCTGGGTCTCGTAGGAGTGGCTCCCAATGACCAGACACTTTCAGTCCTGATTGGAACAAAGCCCCGCTGAGGGGCACTGGGAGCCCCTGGCCTGGCTCCTGATTGGGTAACATTGGCTAAGAGTCCTCCTCTCCCACCACACAGGGCACTGAGTCTGCTTTTGCGACTCCTATTTCACCTTCTGCACCAAGCACAGGGTCAGGCACACAGTAGGTGTTCAATAAACCCTCTTATCTACCACTTTTCCCGAGGAGGACATTATAATGTAGTCACTGTGTGTGGCTTTGGAGTCTGAGCTGTAGCTATGTCACTCACCTACTGCCGATATCCAGGTGGTCACTTCTGCCTGTGCCTTGGTTTCCTCAACTCTGAAATGAAATATCTGCTTCACAGGGTGGTTGCCCTTCCTTTTTACGAAGCAGTTTTCTGAATGTATAATACTATTTAGATTCATGCTGACTTGATGCTCTTAAGTATTTTTTAAATGTGCTTTATGCTTTTTTGTAATTCCAGAGTTAAAATAAAAGTGATTTTTATGATTTTCCTCTATTCCTAATAAGCAGGCCAAACTTTGTGTCACAGGAAAGAGGGAGAGAGAGGGGGGGAGGGGCGGGGAGAGAAGAAGAGAGAGGGAAATTTTAACTTGCTAGTAACTTGTGTCAAGTCAAGCTTCAACTATTTGTGACCTGTGCATATTGAGTTTGAGGAAACAACTTTTAAATGTGAAGATGTGTCTTGGTGATGTCTTCAAGGGCACTGGATTTTGGAAAAGATGATGACTCTTGAATAAGACACTTGACTTTGACCTGACGCCTTCTAATTGTGCCCCAGAACGCATTGGTGTATGTGTCCTAATTGTTCCAGGGTGTGTGCCCGAAGCTCAAAGAGCACCCAGAGGATAAAGGAAAGGAAAAATGTCTTTCAAGTGGCCCCTGACTGGACGCATGCTGCAGGTCAGGGAGGCCATGCTCTGGGCTTGTCATCCGTGGTCCTGTGCACAGCAGGTAGCTGGGGGGATGAGAAAGTGCAGGCATAGTCCCTCTTGGGAATCTGTCGTCTTTGGGTCAAGTATAAATTCCTCTCCCCACACAGAAATACTATTGAGCTTCAGGGAACCCAGAGAAGGAAGGGGCAAAGGAATCTGGGTGTCCCCAAGGCCAGGCACGAGTCACTTCGGTGGGTTTCTTGGATGGGCAGTTTGCAGTTGCAGAAATACATTCCTGGGGTGCACCAGGATGCCCCGTCACGTTCTCTAGTTATTCCAACTTGTGATGAAGAAATACCGTCAGGCCCCATGGCAGTACCATCAATCTCTCAGCTCCTTGCAGATGCTCACTGGCTTCGGCGGGTAGGCCGGAGAGATTCCTGCATGTCGCAGTGGATCATTTCCTTCAAGAGAAACAGGATTACTGTCAATTCAGAATTGTTTATAGCTTTTATCTCATTCAGTCTGACATATGAAAGTCTTCAACCCAGCGGCGTATTTGGAATTTATGGAACTGTTTCTTCAAATCTCTCCTCCATGTCCTTTATCACTTAGAGTTGGCCAATTGGGTGTTTTTTTATTATATTTTTTTAATTTGTATGGATTGTCTTTAAAAAAAAAATCAGTCTGAGAAAAACCATTCCCAAATGTGTCCAAATCCAGTGTCAGCTGAGGGTGTAGCTGATGGTAACGTAGGAAATGTGTCTTGTGACCTTGTTCACAGTGAGGAACTTTGGTCCCACCACAGTCGGATGCTATTTTCCTCATACTGACATTTCCCCCCTCTACATGGAGTTCCTGATGAGCTCACCCACTTGTTCTGTCACAACTCTGTCGGGAACAATGATTCCTGGGCCATCATTGAACTCGGGGGTCTGTAACCAGGACCCATGGAAGGATCCCCACCACTGCTGAAGACCCAGGGGCTTGTGTTTTGTGTCAGCACGGCCCTGAGCAGGGCTCTCAAACCTTCTGTCTGCTGTTCCCAGTTCTCTTCCTTTCTTGGCCTGAACCAGCTGTCTGTGAGCTGGTTTCTGGGTGAAATTTAGAAGTGGGGCCTCGGATTCCCATCACCTGCCTTCCTTAAACCTATGTGCCTTGAGCTTGTGTCCCTGGCAGCTGAAGTAGGACTGACAAAGGAGGGAATGGCCCTCCAGCCTCTGCCAGGGGGTGTCCTGAGGAAAGCCATGTGGAAATATTTCATCTTTTGGTCCTGCTATCTTAAGCATGTAGGTTTTCCTAGGAGCTGTCTAGAAGTCCTCCTGGCATATCATGTCAGCCTAGAACAGGCACAGGCAAGAGGATCCCCACTGACAGAACTGGTGAGGAGCAAGCAGTACGTGTTCCCCAGGCAGAGTGCCAACAGAGGGGGATTTAACTAGTCTACTGTGGTGGTCTCCCATTCTCCAGCTCTTCCCTCTTCCTCTCTCCATCTCCAAGTCCTGCATCAGGATGAACTGGGCCACCAACACCCAAAGAATTGGCTCATGGTGACTTAAGTGAAGATATGCCATTCTGCATAACCACAAACGCAGAGGAAGGATGGTTCTGAGAATGGTTGATTTGGCAGCGAAACAATGTCATCTCTTCCCGGCTACCTCACAAAGTGTGTACTTAGCAGCCCTGCCTGCGATGGGCTGAGATCTACTCTGTGGGCTTCGTGGTACACGTGGAGGAGGAGTCGGGCTTTACACCTTCACAGTCTAAAGTTGCTCAGCTGCAGAAACTGAGCAGCTTGCAGTTGGGGAAGAACATCCTGACTGTTCCTGGGTTGGTCCTCAATGGTTAAAAATACCTTGCCAAGTGCAGAGGCTCACACCTGTGATCCCGACAACTTGGAAGGCTGAGATAGGAGGATTGCAAGTTTGAGGCCAGGCTCAGCAACTTGGTGAGACCCTGTCTTAAAATGAAAGATAAAAAGGGCTGAGTATGTGGCTCAAAGGTAAGGCATCCCTGGGTTTAATTCCCAGTACCAAAAAGGAAACAAAAAAGAAAAGAAAGAAAGAAAGAAAAATATCTGTGGTGTGTTGATAGTTTCTAAATTCATAATTGGGGTGAGGCTGCTATGGGGTTTAGTTGCCAGTTAAAGCATTAATTTTAGGTTCAGGGTGCCCAATTAGGGTGGAACACAGAGAGCAGTGGGTGGTAGTCAGGAATACAAGATCACTCATGTTTTTGTGAAATTTTCTTTGATGAGCACTGTGTTCATCAAAAGGAATGAGATGGCTTCCCCCTGTGGCTGTCTTTATAGTGGGAAAGCAGGCATGAGGCCTAAATCTGGGTGTTTCTGGAGCCTCACAAGTCAGATTGGATGTAGTGTAGCATAGAGGGTTGGACAGGATGAGATTCCTTCCGCCTATTCCCCATCCCATCTGAGGACTTGTGGGTGGGACCGACATGCTGTTCCCTTTCGGGGCCAGGGTACGGGTTAGTGGGGCTTGGCTTCCCTCCCAAAGCTCAGTCACAAATGGGAGCTCAGAACCCTCCTGGGCTAAAGGTGTCTTTGCTCAGCCTCTCTGTTGCTACTTGCCAGCGTCCTCGGCTGGGACCTGACCTGTGCTTCTGTTAGGACTTTGTACTGCTGTGGAAGTCCAGGTCAAGCCAGTCCCTCTGCTTCTTTTTATCCACCCATTCATGGAGCAGTGATTTGTGATGACCCTACTAAGCGAAGGCACTGCTGACGATGCTGGGGAACACAGCCGTGAGCAGGGTGGGCCACGAGGCATATCTTGTTGAGATAAGTGGAAAGGCAAAATCATCTTAGGCCGTGCTTCAGACATGAAGGGGGTAACATAGGGTGTCGTTAAAGAGCTTTGTGGGGTGGGGGGCACAAGCCATACCTGACGAGGCTGTTCTCTCTGAAGAAAGGATTTTTATCCTAAGACCCAAATAATGGGAAAGAGCCAGCAGTGGAATGATCTGGAGGAAGAATATTCTCTGGCAAGAAATCACAACTACAAAAAAAGCCCTCAGGTGAGGATGAGGTTGGTCTACCCAAGAAATGGCAATGGCCCCACAGAGTCCGTGGTGTGGGGCCCTGTGGCATGAGCAAGAGGGTGAGGAGCAGGAGGTTATGCCAGAGAGCCTCAGGAGCTGGTTACAGAGACCAAGCCATCGACATTGTCGCCCCTGATCACCTGTTCCTGTCTCTTATGCAAAAGTATCAGCAATTCCTCTTTGTCCTGATCTCCAAATATATCCCCAGTTCTACTGTCCACCGACTTCATCAATATCCATTGGAGCATGCAGTGACACACCTACCTTCCACCTGGGCCATTGTGACCATGCCCAGGGAGTTTTGCTGTCTCTGTTCCTGCTCCCTCTAGCCTGTTCTGCATACAGCACCCAGAGCTTGGAACACAGCTCCCTCCAAGAAATATCACAACCACATCCAAAATACGGGATAAATCACAATGGTGGTTATAAGTAGTCTTATACTCGGGTACCAATATTTTTAGGGTCTTCTCAGCAAATAATAGAAGCTAAATAGGAGACCTTGATGTGAGCACCGGAACTAGAGGCAGAGCCCAGAGGTGCACACCTTCTCAGCTGTGAGAACCCTTCACCTGCTGGCTGTGAGTTGTCGAGGTGCCTTTGGGCGACCTGCTCCAAGGTTGCCCTCCACTTCCTGCAGGCAGCTCTTGCTTTGTGCAACTGGACGCCCACACAGACAGGAAGTGCTCCCTCACTTTGCTGGCTCTGTGGTGACTGACGTCTGCTCCCTTTGCCATACATCTGAGTCCTAGAGAGCCATTTAAGAAAATACCGTATTCTGGGGAAATATAAACAACAGAGATTCATTGCTCATAGTTGGAGGCCTGGAAAGTCCTGGACTAAGACAACAACAGATTTGGTGGCTGAGGAGGGCTCCTGGCCTGCTTCAAAGAGGCACGTTCCTGCCGTGTCCTCACACGGTGGCTCTCTGCAGCCTCTTCTATAAGGTCACTGGTCCTGTTCATAAGAATGGAGGCCCTGTGGCGTCATTGCTTCCCACCTGGTAACACTGTCATACCAGCTGTCAGGTGACAGCCCACTGATTCCAGGGCACCAACATTCAGAAGATTGCAGCCCAGGATCCTGCAAAATGAGGGAGTGGTGGGCTTTTATCTACCCAGCACCATCCAAAATGAGGCCTGCAGTAGCACTAAATCGAGCCTTCCCCTTTTGCTTTGAACTTGAACTTCACGGGTGTCTACTCCTCTGACATTTGTCTTCAGATGCTCTTTGGAGGGCATAAATCACAGTGGCTGTGAGCTCATATTCTGGGGTCACAGAGAATATTGTGTTCAAAGGCCAGGCATATCCCTCCTTAGCTTTGTGACCTTCAGCACATTCCTAACCTCCCTAAACTTTTAGTTCCTTATCCGAAGAAGGGAGATAACCTTACCTCACAGCTCATGATGGATGTGAAGTTGAAAGAGATAATGAACTTAGTCATAACAGATGGCATACAAAGTCTCACTCTGTGTTAGAAACCACTCCCTTTACTACTATTGGTTTTATTATTAATACAGAGCTCAGCCCTTCACTGAAGCGTTTCATCAAGTTCAGCGCCATTCTTAACACTTCCACAACGTCCAACAGAAAATCAGGTTGACTTCAGGAACAGTGTGAACTTGGTGTTCTTGGTGAGCCTTGGTAACGCTCATGAAGGATGCCACCTGCTCAGGCCTGTCGTGGTTTGGTAAATTTTGGCAGGGTCATCATTCACCTCTACATGAGTCAAAGGTTGAGCTGGCTCAAGAGGAGCATCTAAGTTCAACTCCAATGCAAAATTGAGTCGAATCCAAAGTCAAAGAATGAGCTGAGGGTTCAGGTATTCATATCAACAGGTGTTAAGATATTATTTGGAACATGGTGGAGGGTAAGAAAGGAGATTTTGGATCCATTTCAGAATTCCACTTCTTATAAGTCACCTAGGCAATGACTAGGCTAATATACATTTAAAGATTGATTCATCAAAGGTTTCTGAGTGGCTACTAGGTACCAAATAGGAGGCTCAGTTATGGTAAAATAGCTGTGAACAAGAACTGAGCCCCAGCTTCCATGATGTAAAAAAATTATGCTAATAGCCAGACTGAGCATGTAGCCCTCATGGCCCATCTTGGTGCTTTAACTTGCTATTAGTTTTCAGAAATTGCTAGAAATCAGAAGGATTTCCATCTGTGTATTCAAATGCATTGCATTACTGGTAGGCAAGTACCTACACCTCATTAATCAGAAGTTTCTAGTTATGGAATGATAAATAAAAATGCACTACTTATTGAGACAAATGTGTTTCCCCAAGCCATAATCTAGAACCGAATTACCTACACATGGTTTGAGCAGTAATATCCTGGTCACAGTCATTTTTCTCAATTGATTTTCTGAGTGCTGACACAAGATCCCTGGAAACTGTTTGTATTTCAAGATAAATACTTATTAAGGAATGATCCCCAAAGCCATTTGAACACTGGTATGGAAATTGGTACATTCCCCAAGCTTTGCTTCGAAGACAGATGAAATTCCTCCTGAGGTGGGTAAGTCAGTGGCTCTTTGCCCATCACATCTTGTATTGTAATACAAGTAACTCAGGTGTTCCTGTGGTTCACAATTTGGTCAGCCTCATCGGGCCCAGAAAACAAATTCCGTTGCTAATCCCCTGCGCAGATTTTAATCTCCAACATTAATATCTCATTCCCAAATATCTCCACGGTGATGACTACCAGTGTAGACAGGTCTCCAAGGAGACAATACATGTTTGGGGGATGGATTCTTGCTCCTTTTAAGATTCCCAGGTCAGTGGGTAGAATTCATACACGACACTTGAAATGTTGCAATATACTTCGATTGTATCTCAACACAGAAAAATCCTAGTCAAAGAGAGATCTAGAACATTGTTCTCAGCCAGAGGTGATATCACCCATCCTCCAGGAGACATTTGGCAAAGTCTGGTGACATCTTTGGTTGTGACAGCTGAGAAAGGGTACCGTTGGCATCTAGTGGATAGAGGCTAGGGAGGCTACTAAATTGTACCATGCACAGGACAGCTCCCCTCAGCAAAGAATTATCTGGCCCTAAATATCATTGGTACTAAGTTTGAGAAACCTTGATGTACAGGAAGTGCTTTTTGAAGACAGTCTCTGACCTGAATAATTTTGTTTTAAAAGTTCCTATGAAACCAACTAATATACCGTTTTCAAGACATTGGGCTCTACAATCAAAATCCTAGATCCATGTCTGAGCTCCTCTTTAACCAGCAGATGACTTTTATACTAGTTTCTTAACTTACCCATATCTATTTTTTTATTGGAATCCTGGGGTTGGTAACAGTATCAACTTAGAGTGCTCCGTGAGTTCTTAGGGAATGGCTGTTGCTCCTGAGAGTATTGTTAGCTTCTCCACGGGGAGAGTGATGGTAGAGGTCTTCAAGGGTTCTCAGTAGGTGTTCCAGTCCTGTCTTGTCCCCTCCTACACTGAGCAGGGTAGACCTCTGTGATAAACTGGATATTGTGGAAGTGACAATGTGGCTTTAAAGCTGTGTCCTAAGAGAAAATGTGACTTCTTCTTGCTCTTGCTTGGCTTACCTGCTCCCCAGTTTGTGATTGTGTGCAAGCAGCCCATGGACAGGTCCATGTGGCATGGAGCCAGGGCTCCCTGCCAAGGCCAGCAATGTGCCTGCCACCCAAGTGAGCCATCTTGGAAGGACATGATCCGGCCCTCAGGTTTTCAGGTGGTTGTAGCTCTAGCCAACGCCTGGGTGGCAACCCATGGGAGACTGCTACCAGATCCCCTCAGCCTGGCCACACTGAAATTCCTGGCCCCCAGAAGTTAGGTAAGGAAATTTCTTCTAAGTCATTTTGTTTTTTAATTTCTTGTGCAACAATAGTAGCTATATAAGTACTTCGCATTGTTTCTACCCCAACTGGCATCATTTTATCTCCTAATCTCCCAAGAAGGCAAAGAAGAATGGGGAGTCAGGCACAGTGGCAAACACCTGTAATCCCAGTGGCTTGGAGGCTGAGGTAGGAGGATCGTGGATTCAAAGCCAGCCTCAGCAACAGCGAGGCACTAAGCAACTCTGTGAGACCCTGTTTCTAAATAAAATACACAATAGGGCTGGGGATGTGGCTCAGTGTTCAAGTGCCCCTAAGTTCAATCCCTGGTACCCTTCCTCCCAAAAAAAATAATGATGAAGACCATCCTGTTTTATCTGGGAAGAAGCGAGGACCTGGAGAAAAGGCCTCTTGCTCCGACAATGGTTCGGAGCCTTTTGACCCGGGACAGGCTGAGAGCATCCACCCAGGAAGACTTGGATCTGAAGCCCAGCTCCAGCAATTTCTAGCCAAGTAACATCTCCAAGCATTGGTTTATTAAGTCTGGGAATAACAACAGCCTCTGTCTGAATAGGTTGCTCCAGGATTATAAGAAATAACCATGGATGGTGCTCAGCACAGGGAGTGGCTGGGGATGGGTGATCTACAAACGTTTACTGAGTAAATACATGTTCTTGTTATAGGAGTGAGGTTTTCTTCAAATCAAATAATTCACTGTTGTTGTTAACACTTATACTGTGCAACACGGTTAATTTGACGGTGGCATTTCCACACATGCATAGATCACGCCTTGACAGGCCCACCACCTCCTCAGTCTTCCTGTCTCCCCCACTTCCCTCACCCCTTTTCTCCTTGTTCCTAATAGTCCCTCTTCTATTTCAGGTCTTCTTCTCCTCCTTCCCCGATCCCTCCTCCTCTTCCTTTGTGTGTCTGGCTTATTACACTTCTTAACAAGATGTCTTTCTGGTCCATCTATTTTTCTGAAAATGACAAAATTTCCATCTTCTTTATGAATGAATAATACTTCATTTTATGTACATGTACGTATATGCATATGTATATCCATATATGTATTTATAAAAATTTCCTTTATCCACTCATCCAATCATTCTATTTTTCTAATCTACATCTATGCCATTCAAAGGTTTGGAAATGAACCTCAAAACCTGTGACTGATGATCTTCACACATTTTGCTGAGGTTGGAGTTGGAATCAGGTAAGTTACCAGGTGGGGCTGGGTGAGTGTCACTGAGCTCCCAGCTTCCTTCTCCAGGGCTCTTCTGCAGCTTTTGTGGCTTCCCAGAGCTGGGGCATGGGAAGGTGAGTGAAGCACTCATTCTGGGTGCAAAATTGAAGGGGTGCCCGACCACGCAAAATCAAGATGAGTATGCAATATGTAAGAAATCTAAATCGGCAAATTGCAGCCCGCAGACAGGGCACTTGTTTTTAGTTAAATTTCATTGGAAGCTCGCTACTCATGGAAGTAAATTCAGTAACTCATCAAATATTTTAAAAGGATTGTTTTAAAAGTTTTATATGGTGATTATTCACAGGGGAAATTAGTGCACAGCAATGACACAAGTGTGAGCCGTTGTGAGGTTTGTGGTACTGGTGCCTCAAGAAGGGCTGGCATGAATCTGGAAGCTGTGGCAGCTTGCTAGGGACAGTTTGGTGTGAACAGCTCTGGCTGAGCATGCAGGAGGGTGGCTCACACACCTCTTCTTATCCCAAGGCTCCTGCTCCTGCCTCAGTGGTCCAATCTGCACCCCAAGTTTTGGAACTAAAAATATGTCCTTGATATTAATGATCTTTGGAATGCAAGGTTTCAACTCCATTTTTCAAGTTCAAGGCTATGAATGTCAGGGGAAAAGGAATAAGCAAAAGGAAAGGAGAAAAGAAATAATAGACATGAAAGCATCAATGAATGAAATGAAAATTGAAAATCAAAGATTTGTTCTTTAGCTCCTTCAATATTAAAATTGCCTGCTTTTTAAAAATATTTATAGGAAAGGAAAACTTATAAACTATTTATCTTCATCTTCACAATGCAGTTCAGCTTTTTTTTTTTATTGTTGGTCGTTCAAAACATTACATAGTTCCTCATACATCATATTTCACAGTTTGATTCAAATGAGTTATGAACTCCCAATTTTATCCCGTATACAGATTGCTGTATCACATCAGTTACCCTTCCATTGATTGACATATTGCCTTTCTAGTGTCTGATGTATTCTGCTGTCTGTCCTATTCTCTACTATCCCCCCTCCCCTCCCCTCCCCTCCCCTTTTCTCTCTCTACCCCTTCTACTGTAAATCACTTCTTCCATTTGAATTATCTTGTCTTACCCCTCCTTTCCTCTTATATGTCATTTTGTATAACCCTGAGGATCGCCTTCCATTTCCATGCGATTCCCCTTCTCGTTTCCTTTCCCTCCCACCTCTCAACCCTGTTAATGAAAATCTTCGTCTCAAGCTCTTCGTCCCTACCCTGTCCTTGTTTCCTCCCCTTATATCAGAGGAGTCATTTGGTATTTGTTTTTTAAAGATTGACTAGCTTCACTTAGCATAATCTGCTCTAATGCCATCCATTTCCCTCCAAATTCTATGATTTTGTCATTTTTTAATGCAGAGTAATACTCCATTGTGTATAAATGCCACATTTTTTTAATCCATTCATCTATTGAAGGGCATCTAGGCTGATTCCACAATCTTGCTATCGTGAATTGTGCATGCTTAATGTTTAAATATTACATGAAGAGTACCATATTATAAAATTGTTGTCATCACAGCTTTAAGTATATTATTATCAACAAATATTTATTAGGTACCTATTTTGTACAATGTAAAAGATCTGTGGACATTTGTGAAGTAGTTTTTTATAAATATAAATGTGTTAATAAATTTTTATATCCTAAAAAAAAACAAAAACAAAAACAAAACACTACTGAGTATAAATTACTATAATAAAACTAACAATAACCAAAGAAATGTCTTTAGTACAGTTAAAATGGTACTAATCATAATGAAGCCTGCATTTACAAACTCAAATGGAGTTATTTATATATGGGGACAATAAAATCTCTCTCCTTATTTATATAGATTGCATTATTTTAATATAAGCCACACATTTATCAAAAACAGTGACTGTCCATAATAAACTTCATTTGAATTGGTGGTATTTTAGAGCTTTTGCTTAAATTGGTGGTATTCTGGAGCTTTTGTTTTCTGTATACAAATGTGTGTGTGTGTGTGTGTGTGTGTGTGTGTAAATATACATACATATATGTGCATATATATTTATTTTTCTGTTTTATAACATAATGCATCTTA